>NC_139023.1:159638969-159938126 GCF_964662115.1 Mustela nivalis | reverse complement strand
TGCAATGTGCTGGTGGGAGGGACTGTGATGAGCAAATGCCATGGATTTTCCTTCCAGCTTTTATGTGACTGGTTTCACACTCACCTGGGGAGCAAATGCCTCTTAACTTGTTTTTGAATTTCTCAAAAAGGGAACTGGTCCAGGTATTGTTGTTCAGTTGGTGTTTTCTTGGGGAAAGGAGGATCTGGGGCTTCCATTCCAGTAGGTAATATCACCTCTTCTTTTGCTTTTTACAAGTTTAGCAAATTTTAGGAATCACTTTTTAAGAAACATTTGATTAATATTTGGTACCATATATAAACTTGTTTAAAGTTTTAAAAAATATTCTAAACTACTTTGATGATTTTAATATGTTTTAAGTACCTTAATTTTCTGACAATTCCCAAATTCTTGAGAAAATTTTCTAATTTAATAAATTAATTTTCTCTAAAGATCTCAACTTATAACTGCATATTAACTTTATAAGATTTTAAAACTTAAAATATCAGTTTTTAAGTTATGGAGTATAAATTTGGAATCTTAAGACCAATCAGTCACATTCTCTCTATAATGCATCTAAATACCAAATACCCATTTTTTAGGGTCACAAATTTATAATTCTACTCACAATTAAGGGATGGAAACTGACTATGTGCCACTCTTTCAAACAATTGTTGTCAGAGATTTTCTCAGATATGTTGTCCTCACCCAACTCAAATTGAAATGAATTGTTTATGGAATTAAGCATAAATTATTTGTTTACCCTCTGTGATGGTTAATTTTATGTGTCAGTTTGACTGCACTAAAGGATGTCTAGAAAACTGGTAAAACATTATTTCTTGATGTATCTGTGAAGGTGTTTTTAGAAGAGATTAGCATTTAAATCAATAGAATGCATAAAGAAATCTCCTCACCAATGTAGGTGGGCACCATTTAATTGGCTGAGAGCCTGAATAGAACAAAAAGGCCAAGCAAGGAAGAATTGTCTCTTTTCCTGAGCCTTGAACATCCATCTTTCCTGCCCTCAGACCACCAGTCTTGGTTTTCAGGCCTCCAGATACTGACTGGAATTTTCACCATAGATCCTCTGTGATCCTCAGGCCTTTGATTTTGACTGAATTACTCCACTGTTTTGCCTGATTCTCCAGCTTGCTGATGTTAGATCATAGTGTTGCAGGAAGGCTGGGTCTGAGAGCTTTAAAGGGGTTCCTACAGGTCCACCTAAGAGGGTATTTGGCTTTGTGAAAGAAAGAAATCAAATACGAGCTAAGAGGAAGTGATAGGGGAGTTTACTAAAGACATAGAGAGAGTGTAGATACAGACAGAGCATCCAGCAGATTCAGAAAGGAAAGGAAAGTGAGTCTCATTTTTGCTTGGAGCCTAAGGCATGGGATAATGGTGGAAAGGGATAAGAAGTTGGATCAGGCATAATTTACTGATATGCACTCAGAACCAAGTTTCTGCATTTAATATTGCAGCTCAGGGAATTAGAAAGGATTCTAACACTTTCATTTATTGGTTGAACCAACAGACCCTTTGAGGAAGTTGGAAATGCCTAGCTTCCCCTGGTTTAATGCATAGTAAGGGATTCAGAAGCTTAAAGGGATTGGAATGTTGGAGTGTATTTATCATTTAAGACATACTACCCCTGAGATGGTTCAGAAGACATGTGTTTCACTAATACTTTGAGAAATAAATTTGTGAGGGGAATACCAGCATCCTTGAAAAGTTTTATGATCACTCTTCTCTGCATGCCAGATCTTCCAGTGGGAACAACAGCCATTTGATTAGAAAACCTAAATGCAATAGGAGTAGATGAATCCAGGTTTATGTTGGCAGAGGTGAAGTTGGGGCACTCAACCACTAAAGGCAAGGTGGGTATAGTTATAGTAATGGACAGCAGAGTCAAAGAATAATTGGAATAGTCAGATATGCACAGACCTATGACTCTGATTAGTTAATCACAGCTTTCCTAGAAATGAAATAGATGGGAAGTCTACTAAATTCTTACTTTTCTGTGTAAGCAGAAAAGTTATAGATCAGTGAGCAAAAGTCTAACCTGAATTATAAAAACAGTCATGACTCTTTAGTCAATTCCCAGAACTCCTTGAATGAAGGGCAGGTCAGGTCCCCTTGAGAAAAAACCCTGGTATAATGCAAAAATTTATACTGTTAATCATTCTCTCAGCTTTCCCCAAAGGGCCCATGATCCTTTATCAAGTTACACTGTACATTGGGGAAGAGGAAATGATCAGACCAACTGGAGACTGGTTCTGAACTGACACTGATTCTAGGAGAGTCAAATTGTCACCATGGTCCTCTGGTCAAAGTAAGGGTTCATAAGTAGGGTCTCTGAACCTATTCTGTGGTTATTTCCCCAGTTCCAGAATGCATAAGATACGTAGAAGAATCTCCACATTGGTTTCCTAGTCTGTGAAGTGGTGAATATCATGGTGGGAAAAGCCAAGTAGAAGCCACTAGAAATGCCTTTACCTAGGGAAATACTTAATAAAAAACAATATGTCATGGAGCGATTACACAAATTAGTGCCACCATGAAGGACTTGAAAGATGCAAGCTGTCCTGATTCCCAGTACATCCCCATTTGACCATATTATTTGGCCTGTGAAGAAGACAGATGGGTGTTGGAGAATGAGAGTGGATTATTGTAAGCTACATCAGGTGGTGTCTACAATTGCAGTCTCTGTACCAGATGTGTTCTTCTTTCTTTAGTAAATCAGTACGTCCTCCGGTACCTGATGTGTAGCTATTGATCTGACAAGTGTCTTTTTTTCTGCATCTGTCCATGACATCCAACAGAAGCAGTTTGCTCTGAGCTGGAAAGGCCAGGAATGCACCTTCACTGTCCTACCTCAGGAATATACCAACTCTGACCTATGTCAGAATTTAGTTTGCAGGGATCTCGGTCACCTTTCTCTTTTATAAGATGTTATATTGGTCCACTGCATAGGTAACATTATGTTGATTGAACTCAGTGAGTGAGAAGTGGCAACTACTTAAGACTTGTTGGTAAGATGTTTGCTTGTCAGAGAGTGGGAAATGAATTGGACTAAAATTTAGGGGTTTTAATATGTCAGTGAAATTTCTAGAGTCCAGTGGTGTGGAACATGTAAAGACATCCCCCTTCTAAGGTGAAGGACAAGTCATTGCATCTGACCCCTCTTACAACCAAGAAAAGTGTACATTTAAAGGCCCTCTTTGGATTTTTTGGGGAAAAAAAGATCATATATGAATAAATAGCCATTCACATGTTATTCACACTAAGATTAATTAGTGCAATTTCTATAAGGGGCAATTTAGTAACCTCTCTCAAAAGTAAAAAATTAATATAGTGAATTAATACAGTCAGAAATTTCACTTCTAGGAAATAACATTTAAGGTATGCTCACAAAAAAAATGAATATAAAAGAGTATTTTAGCATTGTTAATTTTAGCAAAAACTCTTTCTGGGGAATGTAACTTTGCAGGTGATTAAAGCCCTGACATTTTACAACTCTCTAAAACTGACAATGGAGGTGATTATTTCATCTGCCTGAAAGAAGAAAATCTCAAAAATATTTTTACCTTGTAGGCAATTAGCCAGTTTTGTACCAAAATTAACAATTTTATTTCAGAATTACTCTCTATCCATTGACTACAATTTTCAACTTTCATATTCTCTTTCAAACCAACTTTGTCATACTAGTGGGTTCTTTTTTTTTTTTTTTTAAGATTTTATTATTTATTTGACAGAGAGAGATCACAAGTAGGCAGAGAGGCAGGCAGAGAGAAAGGAGGAAGCAAGTCCCCTGCTGAGCAGAGAGCCCATTGTGGGGCTCAATCCCAGGACCCTGGGATTATGACCTGAACTGAAGGCAGAGGCTTTAACCCACTGAGCCACCCAGGTGCCCCTACTAGTGGGTTCTTAACTAGAAGTTAAATAAAATGTTAATATGTGCTTTCTATGCATTTATATTAGAAAGAAACAAAACAAAACAAAGAGTAACCTCAGCAGACAAGGGTTTTTTGAATTAATATATAGTGTGTTATTTGCTTTAGGGGTACAGGTCTGTGAATCATCAGTCTTACACAATTCACATTACTCACCATAGCACATACCCTTCCCAGGGTCCATAACCCAGCCACCCTACCCATCTCCCCCACCCCCCAGCAACCCTCTGCT
This sequence comes from Mustela nivalis, assembly GCF_964662115.1. NCBI lineage: Eukaryota > Metazoa > Chordata > Mammalia > Carnivora > Mustelidae > Mustela > Mustela nivalis. The sequence continues at coordinate 159,933,965 of NC_139023.1, read as the reverse complement.
TGTTTCCTGATATTAGGAATCTCTTAATATTTGTCTTTCTCCCCAGTCCCATCTTGTTCCATTTTTTTCCCTCCCTAACCCACATTGCCCACTGAGCCATTGCCTGCCTCTCAAATTCTTCATATCAGAGAGATCATATGATAATTGTCTTTCTCTGATTGATTTATTTTGCTTAGCCTAATACCCTCTACTTCCATCCACATAATTGAAAATGCCAAGATTTTGGGTTTTTTGATGGCGGCATAGTATATGTATACACACACACACACACACACACACACCACTTCTTCTATATCCACACTCATCTGTTGATGGACATCTAGGTTCTTTCCACAGTTTGGCTGTTGTGAACATTACTGCTAAAAACATTCAGGGGCACATGCCCCTTCAGATCACTTGTATTTTTAGGGTAAATACCCAGTAGTGTGATTTCTGGGTTGTAGGATAGTTCTATTTTCAACATCCTGAGAAACCTCCATACTGTTTTCCAGAGTGGCTGCACCAGTTTGCATTCCTACCAACAGTGTAGGTAGGAATATAGTGTAGGTTGCATCCTTGCCAACATCTGTCAATTCCTGACCTGTTAATTTTAGCCATTCTGACTGGTATGAGGTGGTATCTCACTGTGGTTTTGATTTGTATTTCCCTGATGCTAAGGGATGTTGAGTACTTTTTCATGTGTCTGTTGGCCGTCTGGAGGTCTTCTTTGCAGAAATGTCTGTTGATGTCTTCTGCCCATCCTGATTGAAGTATTTGTTATTTGGATGTTGAGTTTGATAAGTTCTTTACAGATTTTGGATACTAGCCCTTTATTTTATATGTCATTTGCAAGTATCTTCTTCCATTCTGTCAGTTGTCTTTTGGTTTTGTTGACTGTTTCCTTTGCTGTGCAAAAGCTTTTGATCTTGATGAAGTCCCAATAGTTCATTTTTGCCCTTGCTTCCCTTGCCTTTGGCAATATTTCTAAGAAGAACTAGCTGTGGCTGAGGTTGGAGAGGTTGCTGTCTGTGCTCTCCTCAAGGATTTTGATGGGTTTCTGTCTCACATTGGGTTCTTTCATCCATTTTGAGTCTATTTTTGTGTGTGGTGTAAGAAAATGGTCCAGTTTCATTCTTCTGCATGTGGCTATCCAATTTTCCCAACACCATTTGTTGAAGAGACTGTCTTTTTTCTGTTGGACATTCTTTTCTGCTTTGTCAAGATTAGTTGACCATAGACTTGTAGGTCCATTTCTGGGCTCTCTATTCTGTTCCATTGATCTATGTGTCTGTTTTTGTGCTAGTACCATACTATCTTGATGATGACAGCTTTGTAATAGCATTTAAAGTCTGGAATTGTAATGCTGCCAACTTCAGTTTTCTTTCTCAACATTCCTCTGGCTATTTGGGGTCTTTTCTGGTTCCTTACAAATTCTAGGATTATTTGCTCCATTTCTTAGAATAAAATTGATGGTATTTTGATAGGGATTGCATTAAACATGTAGATTGTTCTAGGTAGCATAGAGATTTTCACAATATTTGTTCCTCCAATCCATGAGCATGGAATGTTTTCCCATTTCTTTGTGCCTTCCTCAATTTCTTTCATGAATACATTATAGTTTTCTGAGTACAGATTCTTTACCTCTTTGCTTAGGTTTATTCCTAGGTATCTTATAGTTTTCAGTGCAATTGTAAATGGAATTGACTCCTTAATTTCTCTTTCTTCTGTGTTGCTTTTGGTGTGTAGAAATGCAACTGATTTCTGTGCATTGATTTTATACTCCTGACACTTTACTGAATTCCTGATGAGTTCTAGCAGTTTTGGAGTGGAGTCTTTTGGGTTTTCCACATAAAGTATCATATCATCTGCAAAAAGTGAGAGTTTGACTTCTTCTTTGCCAATTTGGATGCCTTTAATTTCTTTTTGTTTTCTGATTGCTGAGGCTAGGGCTTCTAGTACTATGTTTTAATAGCAGTGGTGATAGTGGACATCCCTGCCGTGTTCCTGATCTTAGCAGAAAAGCTCTCAGTTTTTCCCCATTGAGAATGATATTTGCTGTGGGTTTTTCATAGATGATATTGAAGTAGGTACCCTCTATACCTACACGGTGGAGTTATTTTTTAATTTTTAATTTTTTTATTAACATATAATGTATTATTAGTTCCAGGGGTACAGGTCTGTGAGTTGCCAGGTTTACACACCTCAGCACTCACCATAGCACTTACCTTTCCCAGTGTCCATAACCAAACCACCCTCTCCCTACCCCCCTTCCCCTGGCGTGGAGTTTTGATCAAGAAAGAGTACTGTACTTTGTTAAATGCTTTTTCAGCATCTATTGAGTATCATATGGTTCTTGTTCTTTCTTTCATTAATGTATTGTATCACATTGATTGATCTGTGGATGTTGAACCAACGATGAAGTCCAGGAATAAATCTCACTTAGTCATTGTAAATAATCCTTTTAATATAATGTTGGATCCTATTGGCTAGTATTTTGATGACAATTTTTGCATCCATGTTCACCAAGGATATTGGTCTATAATTCTCCTTTTTGATGGGGTCTTTATCTGGTTTTGAGATCAAGGTAATGCTGGCCTCATAAAATGACTTTGGAAGTTTTCCTTCCATTTCTTTTTTGGAACAGTTTCAGGAGAATAGGTATTAATTCTTCTTTAAATATTTGGTAGAATTCTCCTGGGAAGTTGTCTGGCCCTGGGCTCTTCTTTTTTGGGAGATTTTTGATGACTGTTTCAAGCTCTTTACTGGTTATGGGTCTGTTCAGGTTTTCTATTTCCTCCTGGTTCAGTTTAGGTCATTTATAATCTCTAGGAATGCATCCATCTCTTGCAGATTGTCAAATTTGCTGATGTATAGTTACTCATAATATGTTCTTATAATTGTATTTTTTTGGTGGTGGTTGTGATCTCTCTTCTTTCATCATGATTTTATTAATTTATTAATTTCTTTCTCTTTTCTTTTAGATAAGTCTGGCCAAGGGTTTATCAATCTTATTAATTCTTTCAAAGAAAAAGCTCCTAGTTTTGTTGATTTGTTCTACTGCTATTTTGGTTTCTATTTCACTGATTTCTGCTCTGCTCTTTATGATTTCTCTTCTCCTGCTGGGTTTAGGCTTTCTTTGTTGTTCTTTCTTCAGCTCCTTTAGGTGTAGGCTTAGACTGTGTACTTGAGACCTCTCTTGTTTCTTGAGAAAGGCTTGTGTCACTATAGACTTCCTTCTCAGGACTGCCTTTGCTGTGCCCCAAAGATTTTGAACAGTTGTTTTTTCATTTTTATTTATTTCCATGATTTTTAAAAATTTTTCTTTAATTTCCTGGTTGACCCATTCATTCTTGAATAAGATGCTATTTAGCCTCCATGTATTTGAGTTTTTTCTAACTTCCTCTTGTGGTTGAGTTCTACCTTCAGAGCATTGTGGTCTGAAAATATGCAGGGAATGATTCCAATCTTTTGATACAAGTTAAGATCTGATTTGTGACCCAGGATGTGATCTACTCTGGAGGATGCTCCATGTGCACTAGAGAAGAGTGTGTATTCTGTTGTTTTGCTATGGAATATTCTGAATATATCTGTGATGTTCATCTGGTCCAGTTTGCCATTTAAAGCCTTTATTTCCTTGTTGATCTTTTGATTAGATGATCTGTCCATTTCAGTAAAGGCAGTGTTAAAACCCCCTACTATTGTATTATTGTCATTGTGTTTCTTTGATTTTGTTATTAATTGGTTTATATAGTTGGCTGCTCCCATGTTAGGGGCATAGATATTTAAAATTGTTAGATCTTTCTGTTTGACGAATCTTTAAGTATGATATAGTGTCCTTCCTCATCTCTTATTATAGTCTTTGGCTTAAAATATAATTGATCTGATGTTAAGATTGCCACCCCAGCTTTCTTTTGATGTCCATTAGCATGGTAAATCCCCCCTCCTTTTAATCTGGAGGTGTCTTTGTGTCTAAAACGAGTTTCTTGCAGACAGCATATTGATGGGTCTTTCTTTTTTTAACTTTATTTCGATACCCAGTATCTTTTGATTGGGACATTTAGCCCACTTACATTCAGGGTAACTATTGATATATGATGTTCATGCTATTGTATTATCTGTAAAGTGATGGTTACTGTATATTGTCTGTTCCTGTCTGGTCTGATACTTTTTGGCTCTTTCTTTGCTTAGAGGGCCCCTTTCAATATATCCTGTAGGGCTGGTTTGTTCACAAATTCTTTTAATTTTTATTTGTCCTGGAAGCTTTTTATCTCTCCTTCTATTTTCAATGACAGCCGAGCTGGATATAGTATTCTTGGCTGCATGTTTTTCTCATTTAGTGCTCTGAATATAATATGCCAGTTCTTTCTGGTCTGCCAAATTTCTGTGGATAAGCATGCTGCCAATCTAATATTTCTACCATTGTATGTTACAGACTTCTTGTCCCAAGCTGCTTTCAGGATTTTCTCTTTGTCACTAAGACTTTTAGGTTTTATTCTTAGATGATGAGGAGTTGATTTATTTTTATTGATTTTGAGGGGGGTTCTTCTGTGCCTCCTGGATTTTTATGCTTGTTCACTTTGCCAAATTAGGGATATTCTCTTGCTCCAATATACCTACTGCCCCTCTGCATCTTTTTTCTTCTTTCAGAATCCCAATTATTCCAATACTGTTTCATCTTATGGTATCACCTATCTCTCGAATTCTCCCCTCATGGTCTAGCAGTTCTTTATCTCACTTTTTCTCAGCTTCTTTATTCTCCACCATTTGGTCTTCTATATCACTAATTCTCTTTTCTGCCTCATTTATCCTAGAAGTAAGAGCCTCCATTTTTAATTGCACCTCCTTAATAACTTTTTTGATTTCAACTTGGTTAGATTTTAATTCTTTTACTTCTCCAGAAATATTTCATTTCTCTGGGAAGGGTTTCTCTAGTATCTTCCATGCTTTTTTCAAGCCCAGCTAGCACCTTGATAATCCTTATTCTGAACTGTATTTCTGACATTTTACTGCTGTCCATATTGATTAGGTCCCTAGCCACAAGTACTGTCTCTTGTTTTTTTTTGTTGTTGTTGTTTGTTTGTTTTGTTTTTGTTATTGTTGTTTTTGAGGTGAATTTTTCCACCTTGTTATTTTATCTAGATAAGAATAGATGAATGAGAGCCAAAATACTAAAAGGGTAACAATGACCCCAGAAAAATATACACTAACCAAATTGGAAGAGACCAGAAACCAGGGGGAGAAGAAAGGGGAAAAACGTATATGTACATATATGTAAATATATAGTGACTAGAACAGAGCAACATACTTGATTTTGGGTGTATTTTGATCTGTTAGAAGAAACTGCCTCCCAAAATTTTAAAGGAGGAAAAAATATATATATATATGTATATATATCCCCCCCCCCCCAAAAAAAAGGTAAATTAAACACAGTGAAGGGATGGAATATGACTGTGAAGATAAAAATTTAAAAAGGATTCTAAAAAAGGAATTGATAAGATAAGAAGTTGGTTGAAAAAAGGAAAAAAAGTGAAAAAAGAATGTGACCAAGCTGTTGTCTAGAATAAAGCCATGCACTAGATTTAGGGTATATTTTTATCTGTTAGATGAAATTGTATCCCAAAATTTTAAAGAAAGAAAAACCTCTATGTATAAAAAAAATAAGGCAAATACAATGATGGGATAGAACATGACTATAACAATGAAAATTAAACAGATTTTTAAAAAGTATTGATAAAATAGTTTTAAAATGTTAAAATAGGAAAGAGGAAAAATTTTAAAAATAGAATAAGAAAAAAAATAGAATAAGAAAAAAAATTTCTTTTAAATTAACTTTGAAAGACTAAAGAATCTTGGGGAAAAAGCCATGAAGTCTGTGTGTTGTATTCCCATAGCTCTGAAATTCTGCAGTTCTCATTGACTGATTAACGTGGTCTTGGTGGGATGTTCTTGTTGATCTTCTGGGCCTGTTGCAGTAATTCTCAAATGTCTTTGCCTGAAGCGGAATTGCACTGCTGTTGCCAGGGGCCAGGCTAAGTGATCTGCTCGGGTTTGCTCTTGGTGGATTTTATTCCCTGAATGCTTTCCATAGAGTTTTGGGGGACAGGAATGAAAATGGTGGCCTCCCAATCTCCAGTCCCTGAGGAGCCAAGAGCTGAGGGCCCTACCCCTCAGTGCACCCTCAGGGAAAAGCAGTGAATCACGCCCATCTCTCTGGTCTCCTGTTACACTCTGTGCTCACCCAGCCCGTGGCTGACAATTTCTATCTCTGGTACGTGGCTCCATTTGGAGTCTCCAACCCCAGCAGATTCCTGTAGTGTGCTCCTGTGCCATGCCTCCTGGAAGGGGAAAGTGAGAATCTCCTCAGAACTTTCAGTTGTGGTTCCCCTGCTCAAAGAGCAGTGGCCTGCCTGTGCCTCAGACCAGGGTTTAAGATAACCCTTAGCTTAGAGTCTGCTCCTCGGCTCCATTTCTGCAGCCAGCCTCCCTGCTCCAATACCTGTGATCTCTGCCACACTCAGACACCCCTGGTCTTTTTGTGAGCCCTGTGAATCCTGAGACCACACTGTCCCTGCGAGGTCTCTACTTCCTGCTTAGCCTCTGGAGTGATGTCCCTCAGTATAGCAGATTCTAAAATTTCTGATTTTGTGCTCCACTGCTCTACCACTTGGCAAGAGCTGGCCCCTCCCTGGTGGTCTCTCTTCCCATATATTACCTCAGATGCACTTCTTAACATGTCCTACCTTCCAGAAGGTGGTCACTTTTTTCTTTCTTGAGAGAATCTTAGAATTGCTGCTCTTGGTCTCTTTGCTCTCCTTTTGAGTTTGTAGGTGTTCAGAATGGTTTGATAACTATCTAGGTGAAATCTTGGGACCCAATGATAATTAGGTCTTTTACTCCTCCACCATATTTCTCCTCCCCTTGATTTTTTTTAAAGATTTTATTTATTTATTTATTTATTTATTTCAGAGAGAGAGAGAGAGAGTGAGACTGTGAATGCAGTGGTTGGGTGCGCAGAGGGAGAAGCAGGCTCCTCACTGAGTAAAGAGCCTGATGTGGGACTTAATCCCAAGACTCTGGGATCATGACCAGAGCCAAAGGCAGGTGCTTATTCAACTGAGCCACCCAGGTGTTCCCAGACAAGTATTTTAATAATTAAGAGGATACCCACTCTGTGGGCTCCAGTCATCCTGTTTCTTCAGCATCCCTGTCCTCATCCACTGGGCTCTTGAAGATAGTGGTCATGGTGTCAAGAAGAGAGGTCATGCATAGACTTAGAAACAGTGACTTCCACTCATCAAGGTTGATCTAGCTGTGGCCATGGTTGAGCACCCAATTTATAAGTAGGAGAGACCAAAACTCAGCTTCCTTTATGGCACCATTTCTGGGGTGAACTGACAACTACCTGGTGGAAAGTTGATTATACTGGACTACTTCCAACAAAGAAGAGGCATAGTTTGTCCTTCCTATAATAGAGGCCTTCCTTACACACAATGCTTCTGCCAAAATGGCCATCTTTGGAGTTACAGGATGCCTTATCTGCTGTCACACTACTCCACAAAATAATGTTTCTGATCAAGGAACTTCATAGCAAAAGAAGGTGAGCAAGTGTGGCTGATGAAATTCACTGGTCTTACCATGTTGCCCAGTATCCCAAAGCAGCTGGCTTTGAGATAGAGCAATGGAATGGCCTTTGGAAAACTTAGTTACTGTGCTGGGTAGGTGACAATACTTTGCAAGGCAGGAAAAAGGTTCTTCAGAAGGCTGTACATGTTCTGAGTCAGCATTCAAAATATGATACTATTTCTTCCATTGCTGGGATTCCTGGGTCCAGAGATCAAAAGGTGGATATGGGAGTGGCACCCCTCTTTATTACTGTAATGACCAGCAAGCAAAACTTATGTTTCCTGTTTGCATGACTTTATGCTTTGCTGATCTAGAAGTCCTAGTTCCAGAGGGAGGGGTGTTTTTACCAGGAGACACAATAATTTTATTAAACTTTAAGATTGTCACCAGGCCATTTTGGGCTTCTCGTACCTTTGAATCAAAAGGCAAAGCAAAGAGTTATGGTGCTGGCTGGGGTGATTAATCCTAAATACAAGGAGATAATTGGATTTCTACTATATAATGGAAGTAAGGAACAGTATGACTGGAATACAGGAGATCCCTTAGGGAATCTCTCAGTATTATAAAACCCTGTGATTAAGGTCAATGAAAAACTATAACTCAATCTAGGCAGAACTAATAATGCCCCAGGCCCTTCAGGAATGAAGGCTTGGGTGACCCTACCAGCTAAAGAATAATAAACCACAAAGGTGATTGCTAAAGGCAAAGGGAATATAGAATAGGTAGTTAAAAAAAAGTAGGTAGAAAGAATAGCTATGTGATCAATGATAGAAAGGAGGACTGTAGTTGTATTTCCTCCATATTTTGGTGTGACTGTGTATGTACATACATATGTTGTGTCAATGTCTTTTTTAAACTTAATTTAATTTTGTGTATGTGTGTTCCAAAATTCATTGTTTGTGCACCACCCCCAGTGCTCCATGCAATATGTGTCCTCCTTAATAGCCACCACCAGGCTCACCCAACCTCCCATCCCCCATCTGCTCCAAAACCCCAGTTTGTTTCCCAGAGTCCACAGTCTCTCCTGGGTTGTCTCCCCCTCCGATTTCTCCCAACTCACTTCTCCTCTCCATCTCCCAATGTCCTCCATGTTATTCCTTATGCTCTACAAGTAAGTGAAACCATATAATAATTGACTCTCTCTGCTTGACTTATTTCACTCAATGTAATCTCTTCCAGTCCCATCCACGTTAATACAAAAGTTGGGTATTCATCCTCTCTGATGGAGACACAACACTCCATTGTATATATGGACGGTATCTTCTTTACCCATTTGTCTGTTGAAGTGCATCTTGGTTCTTTCCACAGTTTGGCAATTGTGGCCATTGCTGCTATGAACATTGGGGTACAGATGACCCTTCTTTTCACTACATCTATATCTTTGGGGTAAATACCCAATAGTGCAATTGTAGGGTCATAGCATAGCTCTATTTTTAATTTCTTAAGGAATCTCCACACTATTTTCCAAAGTGGCTGCACCAACTTGCATTCCCATCAACATTGGAAGAGGCTTCCCTTTCTCCACATCCCCTCCAACACTTGTTGTTTCCTGTCTTGTTAATTTTGCCTATTCTAACTGGTGTAAGGTGATATCTCCATGTGGTTTTGATTTGAATCTCCCTGATGGCTAGTGATGATGAATATTTTTTCATGTGTCTGTTAGGCATTTTTATGCCTTCTTTGGAGAAGTGTCTGTTCATGTCTTCTGCCCATTTTTTGACATGATTATCTGTTTTGTGTGTGTTGAGTTTGAGGAGTTCTTTATAGATTTTGGATATCAGCCCTTTTTCTGTAGTGTCATTTGCGAATATATTCTCCCATTATATGGGTTTCCTCTGTTTTGTTGACTGTTTCATTTGCTGTGCAGAAGCTTTTGATCTTAATGAAGTCCCCAAAGTTCATTTTCACTTTTATTTCCTTTGCCTTTGGAGACATGTCTTGAAAGAATTTGCTGTGGCCGATGTCTAAGAGGTTACTGCCTATGTTCTCCTCTAGGATTTTGATATATTCCTGCCTCACATTGAGGTCTTTTATCCATTTTGAGTTTATCTTTGTGTATGGTGTAAAAGAATGGTTGAGTTTCATTCTTCTACACATAGCTTATTTTGCAGCACCATTTATTAAAGAGACTGTCTTTTTTCCGCTGTATATTTTTTCCTACTTTGTCAAAGATTATTTGATCATAGAGCTGAGGGTCCATATCTGGACTCTCTACTCTGTTGCACTCATCTATGTGTCTGTTTTTGTGCCAGTACCATGCTATCTTGGTGATCACAGCATTGTAGTAAAGCTTGAAACCAGGCAACATGATGCCCCAATTTTGTTTTTCTTTTTCAACATTTCTTTAGCAATTCAGGGTCTCTTCTGGTTCCAAACAAATTTTAGGATTGTTTGTTCCAGCTCTTTGAAAAATACCAGTGGAATTTTGATTGGGATGGCATTGAAAGTATAGACAGTTCTAGACAGTATAGACATTTTAACAATGTTTTTTCTTCTGATCCATGAGCATGGAATGCTCTTCCATCTTTTTGTGTCTTCAATTCTTTCATGAGTACTCTGTATTTCCTTGAGTACAGAACTTTTACCTCTTTGGTTAGGTTTATTTTCAGATATCTTATGGTTCTTGGTGCTATAGTAAATGGAATTGATTCTCTAATTTCCCTTTCTATATTTTCTTTGTTTGTATATAAGAAAGAAACTGATTTCTGTACACTGACTTTGTATCCTGCCACATTACTGAATAACTGTATGAGTTCTATAGTTTGAGGGTGAATCTTTTGGGTTTTCCACATAAAGTGTCATGTCAACTGTGAAGAGAGAGTTTGACTTCTTCTTTGCCAATTTGAATACCTGCTATTTCTTTTTGTTGTCTGATTACTGTTGCTAAGACTTCTGGTACTATGTTGAACAACAGTGGTGAGAATGAACATCCTTGTCATGTTCCTGATCTCAAAGTTAAGGCAGTAAGCTTTTTCCTATTGAGGATGATATTCCTTGTGGGTTTTTCATAGACAGATTTTATGAAGTTGAGGAATGTTCCCTCTATCCCTATACTCTGAGGGGTTTTAATCAGGAACAGATGCTGTATCTTGTCAGATGCTTTTTCTGCATCAATTGAGAGGACCATGTGATTCTACTCTCTTCTCTTACTGATTTGTTCTATCACATTGATTGATTTGAGAATTTTGAACCATTCTTGTATCCCATGGATAAATCTCACCTGGTCATGGTGGATAATCTTACTGTACTGTTGGATCTGATTAGCTATGATCTTGTTGAGAATCATGGCATCCATATTCATCAGGGATATTGTTCTGAAATTCTCCTTTTTGGTGGGGTCTTTGCCTGGTTTGGGGATCAGGGTAATGCTGGCTTCATAAAAAGAGTCTGGAAGTTTTCCTTCTGTTTCTATTTTTTGAAACAGCTTCAGGAGAATAGGTATTATTTCTTCTTTGAATGCTTTATAGAATTCTCCAAGGAATCTATCAGGTCCTGAGCTCTTGTTTTTTGGGAGGTTTTGATAACTGCTTCACTCTCGTTACTAGATATTGGTCTATTGAGGTTGTCAGTTTCTTCCTGGTTCAGCTTTGGAAGTTTATACATTTCCAGGAATGCATCCATTTCATCTAGGTTGCTTAACTTATTGGCTTATAACTGTTGATAATAGTTTCAATTTCCTTGGTGTTGGTCGTGATCTCTCCCTTTTCATTCATAAATTTATTAATTTGGGTATTTTCCCTTTTCTTTTGGATTAGTTTGGCAGTGGTTTATCAATCTTATTGATTCTTTCAAAAAATCAGCTTCTAGTCTTGTTAATATGTTCTACTGTATCTCTAGTTTCTATCTCATTGATCTCCGCTCTAATCTTGATTATTTTCTTTCTTGTGTGTGGGGTTGGCTTAATTTGTCGTTGATTCTCCAGTTATTTAAGATATAAAGAGAGCTGGTGTATTCTGGATTTTTCAAAAAAAATTTTTTTTTGAGTGAGGCTTAGATGGCTATGTATTTCCCCTTTAAAACCCCTTTTCCAGTATCCCATAGGTTTTGGACCAAAGTGTCTTCATTCTCATTGGTTTCCATGAATTGTTTAAATTCTTCTTTGGTTTCCTGGTTGATCCAAACATTCTTGAGTAGGGTGGTCTTTAGCTTCCAAGTGTTTGAATTTTTCCATAATTTTTCTTGTGGTTGAGTTCCAGTTTCAAAGCATTGCAGTCTGAGAATATGCAGGGAATAATCTCAATCATTTGGTATCGGTTGAGTCCTGATTTGTGACCAAGTATGTGGGTCTATTCTGGAGAAAGTTCCATGTGCACTCGAGAAGAATGAGTATTCTGTTATTTTAGGGTGGAATGTTCTGTATACATCTATGAGGTCCATATGGTCCAATGTGTCATTCAATGCTCTTGTGTCTTTATTGATTTTCTGTTTCAATGATCTATTATGAGAGTGGCATATTAAGATCCTCTACTATTAATGTATTCATATCAATATAACTCTTTATCTTGATTAACAGTTGTCTTATTTAGTTTGCTGCTTCTGCATGAATATTTACAATTGTTAGATCTTCTTGTTGGATAAGCACTTTAAGAATGATGTAGTGTCCTTCTTTATCTCTGACTGCAGTCTTTAGTTGAAATTCTAATTTATTTGATATAAGAATTGCCACTCCAGCTTTCTTTTGAGGCTCATTGGCATGAAAGATTCTTCTTCATGCCTTCACTTTCAGTCTGGATGTATCTTTAGGTTCCAAATAGTTCTCTTGTAGATGGCATATGGATGGGTCCTGTTGTTATATCCAATCTGCAACCCTGTGGCATTTTATGGAAATGTTTAGGCCATTCACATTGAGAGTAATTATTGAAAGTAATTTTCAAGTAATTATTGAAAATTAATTTATTGACATCATGTTGCCTGTGAAGTACTTGTTTCTAAGATCATCTGTAAATTTCTTGGTAAATATCTTTTTTTTCTTTTCTTTTTATAAGGTATACTAACTTTATATCAGTATTTAAGTATTGTTAATTTTACATCTTACTATTTAAGTCACAGGATACAAGGAGAGTAATAAACATCATTCAAGTACTTTGCCCTCTCTTTTGGGGAGCAGACTGTGGGACTGCTTAATCACGTGAGTCAATTCCTATAATAAATCTTCTCATATATGTGACGTTGGTTCTGTGTTTCTGTTGGAAAACCCTAGATAATACATTCTCATATCATTGACCAGCTATTCTTATTGATCTGATCTAAAGTAAAAGAAGTATTTTATTTTTTGTTTCCTTTTCTTTCTGATAACTACAGTTAACTTTAAGGCAACTCAGCAATAAACCTGATATATCTAATTTTAGCAGAATTATTTCTCAAGTTGATCTCTCCTCTCCATATTCATTATATCAATATTAAATTTCATTCTAGAAAATCCTATGTCATCATCATCTATATCTTCTATACTTACAAAACTAAAGTCATACATAAACTAAACCATTTTTCTGTATATTTTATCACATATGGGATTCTTTAAGTGCAGTTTTATGTCATTTCAAAAATTCTCATCCACTATTCTCATCCCTAGTGCACAAAGATAGCTACTAGTTATGAAGCAAGATATCTGAAAAATATATTGAAAAATATTTGAAACATTCAGAGTAGTTCACCTTTTAATGTATATCTAATTATAGTAAGGTAATATAGATATTTTACTATATTAGTAGTATATAGTATAGATTGATAGTATAGATATTTATTATATTATACTATAGATAGTATAGATATTTATAGTAAAATAGTATAGATTTTTTACAGAGGAATGTATGGTAATGATCATGTGCGCTGAAGATAAGTGCTAAAAGTGAATGTCTATTCAGGTGGAGGTGAGATGATATTAGGCTGAGGTTGATATCTGGCCTTAGAGAGTAGTAAGATGCAAGCAGGAAGGATGGTTACATTTAGAGAGGCAGCAATTTTGAGCTGTGTGAGCAAACCTAAAGATCTGAGAGCAGTAAGTAAGATCTGGAGAAAGCTGACCTATTTGGCTAGAGTGGAACATCTGAGAAAGATTCACATAAGATAGAAACCTATAAGAGTTCCAGTGGAAAAGGAACAGAATCCTCGAGATGGTTAAAGAATTAATACTTGAAGCACTGAAGACTGAATGGCATTTATCTTTGTAAAAGTTTAAGTTTTGTATGTGGGAGAGCATGTGGGTAAAGAACAGCCTGAACTCTGTGGTGTTTAAGATCACCTGGTATTAAGCTATCCTTACAAACAGGAAACGAGGCAGAGTGGATGAAAGGAGACTATTCAGGAGGTTATCAGTGGATATGCTATCTGCAGGCATTTTTATAAACTCACTGTGTCTTGCTAGTGTAAATTAAAAAAAAAAAATCTGTTGATCTTCTTTCTCATCTTCTTATTGCTTTGCTGCTCACCTGGAATCTTATAGTGCTTGTACAAAAAGGCTCAAGTCATGCTGGGCATCTCAAGAGCCAGAGATTAATCTGACATTAAATCTGGGTTTGGCATGCATGTAGAGATGAAGAGATGTTCTTGTCCCAACTTTGGCAGTCACTTAGATGTTGAAGTCCCAGTGTTTCAAACTTAGCTCAAAACCCTTTGGTGTGTTTTGAGTTTGGCTCTTGGCAAGGCATAATTTCCTGTTTCTAAGAAAAAAGACTCATGAGAGAGCTTCAGTAAAGCTTCTTGGATCAAAACAACATTTTGATGAATTAATTGTAAATGAATCAGAAACATATGGATTCATTCTCTTGAGACACACATGTGTTTAAAGAGGGGGCAGTTGCTGCTCAGGGCTAAATGTGTTTTGGGTTTTATCAAATGCAAATGTTTGGTGGGGGGGAAGGAGCAAAAAGAATAAATTGGAACCTTTGCCTGGTCTTTAAATAGACCCATTTACAATATTTACTGCCACCTATTGTTGTTCCAGAAGAAATTCAACAGACATGACCAAACACAACCAGCCAGGCCTGATAATTTACACTATTACATAGTTGTCAATTGAGGCTTGAGAAAGAATATGTCTTGTGTTCATGTTATTAACAGAGTTCAAGGGGCTCCTGCTTGGCTCAGTTGGTTAAGCAAATGCCCTCTGCTCAGGTGATGATCCTGGAGTCCCACAATCGAGCCCCACATCTGGCTCTCTGCTCAGTGGGGGATCTGCTTCACCCTCTGACTTCTCCCCTCTTGTGCTCTCTCTCTTTCATTCTCTCTCTCTCTCTCTCTCAAATAAATAAATCATTAAAAAGAAAAAAATAGTTCAAATCAGACTACCTGGTAAGGATCTGGTTTGTCTCTAATGAACAATTAGTAAATCTACTCACCTTTGATTGAATTCTTTGTGTCTTCTTAAATGTACTGGCTGAAATACAGAGTAGTTTTCTGGAAATTCTATTTCAAAAACTAATGGAACTACTCTGGGACCTTACCTCACACATGTTAAGATGGCTACTTTACAAAAACAGATAATAAGGGTCAGAAAAGATGTAGAGAGATTGGACCCCTTGTGTACTGTTTGCTGGGATGCAAAATGGTGCAGTTGTTATGGAAAACAGTACAACAGTTCCTCAGAAATTTTAAAATAGAATTACTGTATAATCCAATAATTCCAATTTTGGATGTATTTCTCAAAGACATGAAAGCAGGGACTTGAAGATATATTGGTACATTTTTGTTCATAGAAACATTATTCATAGTAGCCAGAAAGTGGAAACAACTCAAGTGCCAATTGACAGACTAATGAACAAATTGTAGTATATATTTTCCATTGGAATATTATGCAACCTTGAACAGGAAGGGAATTCTGAAACATTATGCACCATGGATGAACCCTGAGGCTAAGATGCTAAGTGAAATAAACCAGCCACAAAGAAATACTGTATGATTTGATTTACATGAAGGGTCTAGAGTAGTCAAATTCCTAAAGACAGAAAGTAGAAGAGTGGTTGCCAGAGCTGGCAAGGAAGGGAGAATGAAGAGTGGTATCTTAAATGCATGATGCAAAGAATTCTGGAGATGGAATGTAGGTTTGGTTGATTAATAATGTTAATGTACTGAATGCCACTAAGCTGTATACTCAAAAATAATCAAGATGTTAAATTTTATGTTACGTCTGTTTTATTACCATTTTAAAGACAACAAGGGACCAAGGGACTTTTATTGCAATATTGTTTGACCAGAGTAATATCGTATACATAAAGTCTATAATCCTCAGGGTTTTGTCCTCTGGCTCTATGGAGTCCAACTGCTGGATGAGAAGGATTTGGTAATACCTATGAGAAGACTGTGTATATGCGTGCACACATGTTTCTTGCCCCAGCCCTCTCAGATAAAAATTCTGTGACCATTTCCAAAAACATGTCCCTTACCTGAAAATCTGTGCTTGATGTTCGTTTTAATATGCTATCACTTGGAAACCAATTTTGAGCTTGGAGGAGGGAACATATTTTGATTTGCCAAATTCTGCTCCCTTGAGGGTAGTCCATTCTATTTTTGCATACTTTCTTGTAACTTATATCAGGTCCTAATGGAGTTATTTATAGACAGAGAATAAAGGAAAATCTTGTTTCTTGGTTAAGCTTTATGAGCAGCTTTCTCACCACTACACAGAATGTATTTTACTGTGAATGTTTCTTTTCAGTCGATGCCTATATATATTTTATCTATTAGTCAAGAAAAATGGTGAATATGTATGGTTTATAATTATGTGATTGGCTTAAAATATAGCTCATTCATTCCAGAAAGGATTTGAATTAATGTACCAGTAAGAGAAGGTGAAAAGAGAAAAATAAGGTGGTGGCAGAGTTAAGATTAGTATAAAAAATACATGCAATGGGAACTATATTGCTGTTACAGAGATGTAAAGAAGTTGGTTCTGGGCTTCCTAACCCATAAAGCAAGGAGGAACATATAAACTATTTGATTTAATGAAATGAATCTTATTCCACCTGACAAGAGTCCTCTTGAAATAAATACACTGGAGATCTTAGTCTGATTTTATTTTATCCTTCATAATTATTTAATACAATTTTCAAAAAAATTGGTGCTATGAAGTGGCTGAGAGAGTCATGTTTATTAATGTTAGGCAACACTGGGGTTGATACAGTCTATGATTTATCCAATCTGGTGTTTTGTTTTGTTTTGAGTGATTAGGGTCTTTGTTTGTCCTTTCAACCTCTTTATTCCTCCATTTCTATGAGTATCTCCTGGAAAGGAAATAAGAATTACATAAGAAGAAATAAAATTCAAGTTTATTTTTTCCCTGTATTTTTGTTTACCTGATTCCTTAAAAAAATAATGAATACTGTTATGCCGAAAATAAATAAAAAATAAATTTTAAAAAACCCTCAATTTTAATCAGTACTTGGTTCTTCTTGCTTAAAATATTTAACTTGAGGGGCATATGGATAGTTCAGTTGTTAAGTGTCTGCCTTCATCTCAGGGTCCTGGGATTGAGTTCTGCATCAGTGTCCCTGCTCAGCAGGAAGCCTGCTTCTTCCTCTCCCACTTCCCCTGCTTGTGTTCCCTCTCTTGCTGTGTCTCTCTGTGTCAAATAAATGAATAAAATTTTCAAAAAAATTTAGCTTGAGGTCTAAAGAACTACGTGGGTTTGGGCACCTTCTCTGATTCTGGTTCTGTGCTATGTTAACAACTTTGTAGATTGGCAGAATGGAAATGACATTAGATTAAGAGTTAGCTAGAGCTAGCACATGGTATGAGAAATTACTGGCTTGTCTACACCTCTTTCCTGGACTCTGACACAGCAAGTGTGAACTACATGGTCTCCTACATCCTTCTCAGCTCTACATGATGAGAGTTGTTTAATCTTTATGTGTAGAGAGGACTCAAGTACATGGAAACATCCTTACGTGTGTGTTATCTTTCAATAATCCCCAGCCAGAAAATGGTGGTAATGAAAAGACTACTTAAAAGTGCTACTGAGTTCTTTGGGGCAGAAGTCCAAGAAGAATGTTTTCTGTAATTAAAAGGACAGGGGCATTAGCAAGGGACAAGGGGAAGGAGGTTGGAATGTCATCCTAGGATGAAAATGACTACTATGTGCACAATGGAATTTGGCAGTCCAGATTGTTTTGGCTTTCTTTCCATTCACTTAAAACAAGTGTGTGTGGGAAATGGGTATGGAGAAGATATAATTTATTTTGGGTATTGTGCATTAGTCATCTTCCATCTGTGAAGTTACCACCTATAAGAAACATCAGACAGCAATAAATGTCATTCATAAGCAATGCGTTTTGTTTTAAGAGAGATTTTTATGGATGTGATTAAGCTCCGTTGAACATTTTATGCCACTGGAACAGGAAGCATTCTCATTTTGTATTATCACTTGTGAAATGCCATGACTCAGGAAATGCATAAACTTTAAAATCCATTCTGCTTGGTTCCATACATGCTTTGGGAACTGGGGAAGGAGATAGAACAATCTGATTTGCTCTAGCCTTGATTATTTGGAAATTTAGTTGTAAATCACCCAGATGATTTCCTCAATTTTCTGTGTCTTTTTTTTTTTTTTTTTTTTTGGAAGTAGATGCTGTTGTTTTTGCATCCAAAAGAAACTCGTTTTTTCATTTAACTATAATACTTCAAATTATGTCCATAGTAATTTACTGGTATGACTTGGAGCAATCATTACACACACATTTACAGTAATTCCCCACAATGCTGCTTGTGATGGTCTTAATCTAAAACTGGTGAACAGGATTATTTTTAGTGTAACCTCAGTATTTTGCTAGAAGGAATGCAGAATTCTTTATAAATGGAAAGGACAAATAGCTTTCATATTAAAGTAAAGCCCTGGCTTAATACATATCCAGATAACAGTGACTAAACAGACAAACTAGTGGGTAAGCTGAAAGGGTGCCAGCCCTGAGGTGTACCTGTGATGTAGGTTTATTTTCTAAATTTGGCCACAATTGGAAAATATTCTAGACTTCATTGACACCTCAAATCATCCAATCCTCATTTTATTTGAATTAAAAAAGAAAACATTTAAAAAGTGCTTTGGGAAAGAGCACATGGTAAATAATGCCATTTAAATAATAAATTTGAGGGGCACCTGGGTGGCTCAGTTGGTTAAGCTTCTGACTCTTGATTTCAGCTCAGGTCATGATCTAAGGGTGGTGAGATTGAGCCCTCTTTGGAGCCAGGTTAAGATGCTCTTTCTTGGGGTGCCTGGGTGGCTCAGTGGGTTAAAGCCTCTGCTTTCAGCTCAGGTCACGATCCCAGGGTCCTGGGCTCAAGCCCCACATCGGGCTCTCTGCTCAGCAGGGAGCCTGCTCCCCCCCCTCTCTCTGCCTGCCTCTCTGCCTACTTGTGATCTCTCTCTGTCAAATAAATAAATAAAATCTTAAAAAAAAAAAAAAAGATTCTCTTTCTCACTCTAGCTCTCTGCCCCTCCCCTTGCTATCTAAACAACAACAACAAAAAATAAATAAAATCTTTAAAAAAAGTGAAAAGTAAGAGAGAAAGAGAGCAAGCACAAGTGAAAGGGTAGCAGAAGGAGTGGGAGAAACAGACTCCCTACTGAGAAGGGAACCGAACACCAGGCTTGATCCTATGACCTCTAGGTCATGACCTGAGCCAAAGCCTTGACTGACTGAGCCACTCAGGTGCCACTAGACCTCTGATTCTTAAAGCTTAATCAAAACTGTACTTGATTCTACTTTGAAAATTATAGTACATTGGAAAGACCTTTAAATAGATCAGATACAAATTGTCAGTGAAGTAAAATGGGGATGTGTTCTGATTTTTCTCTTAAATTTCACTTTAATGACTTAACATTTTTCCTCTATTCATAACTCATTTACTAATTTAGTCATAAATTCTAAAATCTCTACACAACTTCTACTGTTTTAAGCAGATTTCAAGGTGATGGGCATATAGCTGTGAATAACACAAATAAGACCTGAGACTAAACAATCTTTCTGCTAAATACAGACAATAAACAAATAAATAATTCACCTCCTTCAAAATAATGTTTTTCCTGGTTATGGATAAGTGCTTCAGAAGAAACAAAGCAGAGCAATATCAGACTAACATTAGAAATGAGCTCAAATACAGATGTTGAGAATATATTTTGGAGAAAGGGCGGATAAAAACTACTGTTCTTTCACTCCATTTCTACCCCCATATAAACACACATAGACACACCTCACACTATATAGTTTTATCAGTTAGAATTATTTCAGCCATAAGTAACAAATACTCAGTATCCAAGTGGAATGAATTACTATGATCATCGCTGAACCTGAACATAGATTAATGTGTTTTTGATTATTTGTATGTCTCTTTTGTTTTAATTAATCTCTTGCCAGCCCATTGCTCTACTTTTTTCTTAGTGATTTACAGAAAATTTTAATATATTAAAATATTAAATATTTTAAAAAATTAAATATTTTGGACAAGTGATGAAAATGATTTATTTTTAAAATTTTCCTTTGCCTTTAATCATCTTAACAGTGACTTTAGCATTCAGATATTTTACATTTTTATATAATCAAATATAAAAATATCATTTTGAATCTTTTCATTTTTTTCTTAGAAACAGTAACTTTAATCAACATAGAGGAGATTAAATATATTCACACATATTTTTTGTTGTAAAAGGTTTATTTTTTATTATGATATTACAGAAATGTAGATACAGACAAAAGTAATTATGTTAATCAAAGGCAAAAATTATCATTGCTTTGATACTTATGAACCCAGATTTTTCAACAGTACTATAATGTACACTATTTTTTGACCTTCTGTTTTTACTAAATAATGTATATTGTACATTTTTACATTATCTCATGGTCTTCCATAAAATTATTTTTATAACTCCATAATTTATATTTATTGGCCTTAGTTTATTCAGATAATCCTTTTTTTTTTTTTTTACGTTTTCAATTTTCTGCAATTGCAGACAATGTTGCAAGGATAACTTAGTAATTAAATCTTTGTGGACATTGATGATTATTTCCTTAGGATCTATTTCTAGCATAAGTTTGTATGTCAGGGTTATGTCTATTTAAAGTCTTACATCAGGGCAATAAGATAGTAATTTTAAATTGGACTGGCAAGTGGGCTGTCTCAGAATTCTAGCTCTGGCTCTGTCTCTTGCTATGTCTCTCTCATTTTTCTCATTTGTATATCATCTGTACTAGCATCCCCTCAGAATTATGCAGATTATAAAACTAATACAGTTACTAGCTTAAAAGAGTGCATAGTATCAATCAATAGGTGCTTTTAATTATTTTGTACTGCCAAATTATCCTTGTAAATATTGTGCCTGTTCACAGTTTTCACATTACATTAAAAATTCCCATTTATGCAGGTTTGTTATTTTATTTAAAAATATCATTTTAGAATTAGTATTATTTTAATTTATATTTAAATTTTTAGCAAGAAGGAAACTTTCTAATTCATATGTTAATTGTTATATATATTTCTCTAGTTGTGTATATATATATATATATATAAAATATATATATATATTTCATCACTTCTGAATACCTGCTTAGACAGTTTCCAAAATTTCTATTGAGATATTTGTTTCTCTTTATTAACAAAATTTTTAAATGTATTCATATTAACTCACATACTTTAAATGATAAAATTATCTCCTTTCAGTTGTTTGCCTTTTAATTTATATATGTGGTTTGACTGATTATTTATGTAATCAAATGCACACTTTATTGTGGGGGGTAGACATTGTGGTATAATACTTTTTTTTAATAATGAAACTGTCTGTCTTCATCAACCCAGTCCATAAATTACTTGAAAATTATAGGCATAATAGGGATGAAATGTAAAGTTTATAGATCCAAGTTAATAATAAAGCAAAAACTTGAATTTTGAATTAAATCTTTTTTTAAATAAAAGAATATTTAGTAATATATTTTGATTAGAATGTAAGTGAGTGAGAGAGAGAGAGAGAGAGAGAGAAAGAGGGGAGTCCTCTCAGTAATTCTTTTTTTTTTTTTTTTTTTTTTTTTTTTAACTTTTTATTTTTTATAAACATATATTTTTATCCCCAGGGGTACAGGTCTGTGAATCACCAGGTTTACACACTTCACAGCACTCACCAAAGCACATACCCTCCCCAATGTCCATAATCCCACCCCCTTCTCCCAAACCCCCTCCCCCCAGCAACCCTCAGTTTGTTTTGTGAGATTAAGAGTCACTTATGGTTTGTCTCCCTCCCAATCCCATCTTGTTTCATTTATTCTTCTCCTACCCACTTAAGCCTCCATGTTGCATCACCACTTCCTCATATCAGGGAGATCATATGATAGTTGTCTTTCTCTGCTTGACTTATTTCGCTAAGCATGATATGCTCTAGTTCCATCCATGTTGTTGCAAATGGCAAGATTTCATTTCTTTTGATGGCTGCATAGTATTCCATTGTGTATATATACCACATCTTCTTGATCCATTCATCTGTGGATGGACATCTAGGTTCTTTCCATAGTTTGGCTATTGTGGACATTGCTGCTATAAACATTCGGGTGCATGTGCCCCTTTGGATCACTACATTTGTATCTTTAGGGTAAATACCCAATAGTGCAATTGCTGGGTCATAGGGCAGTTCTATTTTCAACATTCTGAGGAACCTCCATGCTGTTTTCCAGAGTGGCTGCACCAGCTTGCATTCCCACCAACAGTGGAGGAGGGTTCCCCTTTCTCCACATCCTCGCCAGCATCTGTCATTTCCTGACTTGTTGATTTTAGCCATTCTGACTGGTGTGAGGTGATATCTCATTGTGGTTTTGATTTGTATTTCCCTGATGCCGAGTGATATGGAGCACTTTTTCATGTGTCTGTTGGCCATCTGGATGTCTTCTTTGCAGAAATGTCTGTTCATGTCCTCTGCCCATTTCTTGATTGGATTATTTGTTCTTTGGGTGTTGAGTTTGCTAAGTTCTTTATAGATTCTGGACACTAGTCCTTTATCTGATATGTCGTTTGCAAATATCTTCTCCCATTCTGTCAGTTGTCTTTTGATTTTGTTAACTGTTTCCTTTGCTGTGCAAAAGCTTTTGATCTTGATGAAATCCCAATAGTTCATTTTTTCCCTTGCTTCCCTTGCCTTTTGCGTTGTTCCTAGGAAGATGTTGCTGCGGCAGAGGTCGAAGAGGTTGCTGCCTGTGTTCTCCTCAAGGATTTTGATGGATTCCTTTCGCACATTGAGGTCCTTCATCCATTTTGAGTCTATTTTTGTGTGTGGTGTAAGGAAATGGTCCAATTTCATTTTTCTGCATGTGGCTGTCCAATTTTCCCAGCACCATTTATTGAAGAGGCTGTCTTTTTTCCATTGGACATTCTTTCCTGCTTTGTCGAAGATGAGTTGACCATAGATTTTAGGGTCTATTTCTGGGCTCTCTATTCTGTTCCATTGATCTATGTGTCTGTTTTTGTGCCAGTACCATGCTGTCTTGATGATGACAGCTTTGTAATAGAGCTTGAAGTCCGGAATTGTGATGCCACCAACGTTGGCTTTCTTTTTCAATATCCCTTTGGCTATTCGAGGTCTTTTCTGGTTCCATATAAATTTTAGCATTATTTGTTCCATTTCTTTGAAAAAGATGGATGGTACTTTGATAGGAATTGCATTAAATGTGTAGATTGCTTTAGGTAGCATAGACATTTTCACAATATTTATTCTTCCAATCCAGGAGCATGGAACATTTTTCCATTTCTTTGTGTCTTCCTCAATTTCTTTCATGAGTACTTTATAGTTTTCTGAGTATAGATTCTGTGTCTCTTTGGTTAGGTTTATTCCTAGGTATCTTATGGTTTTGGATGCAATTGTAAATGGGATTGACTCCTTAATATCTCTTTCTTCTGTCTTGCTGTTGGTGTAGAGAAATGCAACTGATTTCTGTGCATTGATTTTATATCCTGAAACTTTACTGAATTTCTGTATAAGTTCTAGCAGTTTTGGAGTGGAGTCTTTTGGGTTTTCCACATATAGTATCATATCATCTGCGAAGAGTGATAATTTGACTTCTTCTTTGCCGATTTGGATGCCTTTAATTTCCTTTTGTTGTCTGATTGCTGAGGCTAGGACCTCTAGTACTATGTTGAATAGCAGTGGTGATAATGGACATCCCTGCCGTGTTCCTGACCTTAGTGGAAAAGCTTTCAGTTTTTCTCCATTGAGAATGATATTTGCGGTGGGTTTTTCATAGATGGCTTTGATGATATTGAGGTATGTGCCCTCTATCCCTACACTTTGAAGAGTTTTGATCAGGAAGGGATGCTGTACTTTGTCAAATGCTTTTTCAGCATCTATTGAAAGTATCATATGGTTCTTGTTCTTTCTTTTATTGATGTGTTGTATCACATTGACTGATTTGCGGATGTTGAACCAACCTTGCAGCCCTGGAATAAATCCCACTTGGTCGTGGTGAATAATCTTTTTAATGTACTGTTGAATCCTATTGGCTAGTATTTTGTTGAGTATTTTCGCATCTGTGTTCATCAAGGATATCGGTCTATAGCTCTCTTTTTTGGTGGGATCCTTGTCTGGTTTTGGGATCAAGGTGATGCTGGCCTCATAAAATGAGTTTGGAAGTTTTCCTTCCATTTCTATTTTTTGGAACAGTTTCAGGAGAATAGGAATTAGTTCTTCTTTAAATGTTTGGTAGAATTCCCCCGGGAAGCCATCTGGCCCTGGGCTTTTGTTTGTTTGGAGATTTTTAATGACTGTTTCAATCTCCTTACTGGTTATGGGTCTGTTCAGGCTTTCTATTTCTTCCTGGTTCAGTTGTGGTAGTTTATATGTTTCTAGGAATGCATCCATTTCTTCCAGATTGTCAAATTTATTGCCGTAGAGTTGCTCATAGTATGTTCTTATAATAGTTTGTATTTCTTTGGTGTTAGTTGTGATCTCTCCTCTTTCATTCATGATTTTATTTATTTGGGTCCTTTCTCTTTTCTTTTTGATAAGTCGGGCCAGGGGTTTATCAATTTTATTAATTCTTTCAAAGAACCAGCTCCTAGTTTCGTTGATTTGTTCTATTGTTTTTTTGGTTTCTATTTCATTGATTTCTGCTCTGATCTTTATGATTTCTCTTCTCCTGCTGGGCTTAGGGTTTCTTTCTTGTTCTCTCTCCAGCTCCTTTAGGTGTAGGGTTAGGTTGTGTACCTGAGACCTTTCTTGTTTCTTGAGAAAGGCTTGTACCGCTATATATTTTCCTCTTAGGACTGCCTTTATTGTGTCCCACAGATTTTGAACTGTTGTATTTTCATTATCATTTGTTTCCATGATTTTTTTCAATTCTTCTTTAATTTCCCGGTTGACCCATTCATTCTTTAGAAGGATACTGTTTAGTCTCCATGTATTTGGGTTCTTTCCAAACTTCCTTTTGTGGTTGAGTTCTAGCTTTAGAGCATTGTGGTCTGAAAATATGCAGGGAATGATCCCAATCTTTTGATACCGGTTGAGTCCTGATTTAGGACCGAGGATGTGATCTATTCTGGAGAATGTTCCATGTGCACTAGAGAAGAATGTGTATTCTGTTGCTTTGGGATGAAATGTTCTGAATATATCTGTGATGTCCATCTGGTCCAGTGTGTCGTTTAAGGCCTTTATTTCCTTGCTGATCTTTTGCTTGGATGACCTGTCCATTTCAGTGAGGGGAGTGTTAAAGTCCCCTACTATTATTGTATTGTTGTTGATGTGTTTCTTTGATTTTGTTATTAATTGGTTTATATAGTTGGCTGCTCCCACGTTGGGGGCATAGATATTTAAAATTGTTAAATCTTCTTGTTGGACAGACCCTTTGAGTATGATATAGTGTCCTTCCTCATCTCTTATTATAGTCTTTGGCTTAAAATCTAATTGATCTGATATAAGGATTGCCACTCCTGCTTTCTTCTGATGTCCATTAGCATGGTAAATTCTTTTCCACCCCCTCACTTTAAATCTGGAGGTGTCTTCGGGCTTAAAATGAGTTTCTTGGAGGCAACATATAGATGGGTTTTGTTTTTTTATCCATTCTGATACCCTGTGTCTTTTGACAGGGGCATTTAGCCCATTCACATTCAGGGTAACTATTGAGAGATATGAATTTAGTGCCATTGTATTGCCTGTAGGGTGACTGTTATTGTATATGGTCTCTGTTCCTTTCTGATCTACCACTTGTAGGCTCTCTCTTTGCTTAGAGGACCCCTTTCAATATTTCCTGTAGAGCTGGTTTGGTATTTGCAAATTCTTTCAGTTGCTGTTTGTCCTGGAAGCTTTTAATCTCTCCTTCTATTTTCAATGATAGCCTAGCTGGATATAGTATTCTGGGCTGCATGTTTTTCTCGTTTAGTGCTCTAAAAATATCATGCCAGCTCTTTCTGGCCTGCCAGGTCTCTGTGGATAAGTCAGCTGCCAATCTAATATTTTTACCATTGTATGTTACAGACTTCTTTTCCCGGGCTGCTTTCAGGATTTTCTCTTTGTCACTGAGACTTGTAAATTTTACTATTAGGTGACGGGGTGTGGGCCTATTCTTATTGATTTTGAGGGGCGTTCTCTGAACCTCCTGAATTTTGATGCTCGTTCCTTTTGCCATATTGGGGAAATTCTCCCCAATAATTCTCTCCAGTATACCTTCTGCTCCCCTCTCTCTTTCTTCTTCTTCTGGAATCCCAATTATTCTAATGTTGTTTCGTCTTATGGTGTCACTTAATTCTCGAATTCTCCCCTCGTGGTCCAGTAGCTGTTTGTCCCTCTTTTGCTCAGCTTCTTTATTCTCTGTCATTTGGTCTTCTATATCACTTATTCTTTCTTCTGCCTCATTTATCCTAGCAGTTAGAGCCTCCATTTTTGATTGCACCTCATTAATAGCTTTTTTGATTTCAACTTGGTTAGATTTTAGTTCTTTTATTTCTCCAGAAAGGGCTTTTATATCTCTCGAGAGGGTTTCTCTAATATCTTCCATGCCTTTTTCGAGCCCGGCTAGAACCTTGAGAATTGTCATTCTGAACTCTAGATCTGACATATTACTGATGTCTGTATTGATTAGGTCCCTAGCCTTCGGTACTGCCTCTTGTTCTTTTTTTTGCGTTGAATTTTTACGTCTTGTCATTTTGGCCAGATAAGAGTAAATGAAGGGGCAAGTAAAATACTAAAGGGGTGGCAACAACCCCAGGAAAATATGCTTTAACCAAATTAGAAGAGATCCAAAATCGTGAGTGGGGAGAAAGGGGATAAAAAGGGGTTCAAAAAGAAAGAAAGAAAAAAAAAAAAAAGAAAAAAGAAAAGAAAAAAAAAGAAAAGAAAAAAAAATTTTTTAAAAAAAGAAAACACCTTTCAGAAAGTGGTTGTTTTTCTGTTTCCAGAATTGCTGTTCTTCTTCTCTTCAATCTGCCGATGGATTTTCAGGTGTTTGCAATCTTTAGATAAGCTATCTAGCTGATCTCCGGCTAGCTGAAGCAGTCTCAGCTTGCTACTTCTCCGCCATCTTGACTCCTCCCCCCCTCTCAGTAATTCTTGAGAAGATCTGGGACCATCCCAGTTAATCCTGTGAATGGAGATCTCCAGCTGTTCAGATCTCTGGAGTAGTTTTAGGAAACAAGCTAGGCACTTCATCAAAGCCAAAATAGTTTGATTTGTTAAGATCCTCATGTGGAAGTGCAGTTCTCTCCTTAGGAACACAAGACTCAATTATGCTGGTGACACACAGGCAGCCAGAATAAAGTCCAGTCATTCTCCATTAATGTGTACCAACTTAGACTGGAAACATGAAGATCTCTATTCTTCTCTATCTTAAGCTACTATCCCCCTTCATTTTATTACCCACAGAATAGTCTGGGAGGGAAGATTAAAACTTGATTTAATTGTTTCATATCTTGTGAATATATGTTTCCAGTATCAAATGCCACTTATCTGGAGGAAAAATTATCTCCTAGATCCATTTTTGGAACTTAGAAAACTAGCCTTTAGTTTACTCAAAGAAAAGTAATTTCTAAAGCCAAGATGAAAGAAAGATTTATAACTATATTTATCTTAAAAATTAATAGTTCCATTATTTATATGGTTGTCTTAAATTCATCTGGTGTGTATTAGCATTCATGGAAAATAAGGTTCTTATTTAATTTACTTTCAATGATTGACTAATTTCTCCAGTTCCATTAATTTAAAATTCATCATTTCAGCATGGCTTTAGAAGATGATATTTATAATGTTTAAATTCATACATAAGTTGATCTATTTGCTACTATGCTAATTGAAATATATTTATTATCATGGGTTTACAGTATGTTTTACTCTCTGAGAGGATATTAAGTCTCTTCTTTCTGACTCTTGTTCTTTAACATCTTTCTGGCTGACATCTACTTTTTATTTTTCCCAAAGAAGTGTAGAATTTCTCAAGAGAAAAATAAAATTAAATATATTCCACATGATCTTTTTTTCCTATTTTAAAAAAATTATGTATAAATTTGGTGAAGAATGCTATGTTTATAGCATTTTTCCCATCTGGGAGTCGTATATAAATGATTCTATTTCATGTCCCTAAAAAGTCATACTATATACTAAATACTGTATTTTTTGCATATTTAATGAATAACTATAATTTTAGTTATTATTTTTGGATGTTTAATATTTAAAAATTTGCATTGTCAGTGAAATAGTGTTTCCTCATATATTCCTTCAGTGAATTGGTGGTAAATAACAAGACTACTATTTGTCAGATATTTTCTTTCTTCTGAATATCCTAGCAAATTATCCTGGTTTTAGTTGTACACCATTATCTTCATAGATAATCATATCATCTACAGATATGTGATGCTATTCTTTCCCACTAGAGAGTATTTTGTTTTATTTTTCTCTTTCACTCACTTATCAGGCACTTTTAAGATAATGTAAATAAATGGGATGCCTGGGTGGCTCAGTTGGTTAAGCAGCTGCCTTCGGCTCAGGTCATGATCCCAGCGTCCGAGGATCGAGTCCCACATCGGGCTCCTTGCTCAGCGGGGAGCCTGCTTTTCCCTCTGCCTCTGCCTGCCATTCTGTCTGCCTGTGCTCACTCTCTCCCCCCCACGCTCTCTGATAAATAAATAAAAAAATCTTTTAAAAAAAAAGATAATGTAAATAACTATAGTAAAATTATTTCGTCTTAAAGTTTTGGTGTTTTCTCTATTTTAAGACATTTCTCAGCAAATGGCAGAAAAAGAATTTTCTACTATCTTGTTTCCAAAGAACACCTAATTTGACAATGACCTAGGGATGAGGGTGTCTTTGTGGAAGTCCAGAAATCCATCAGAGAAGTTTTAGCACACTGTTGGAGCAAATCAATCAATCAATCAATACTCTGAAAAAATTAAGTTCCAAGTTTGGACACATTAAAGGGGATAAGAGGAACAATTTCACTTTGCCTGCCTCACTCCACCCCAAGGCAACACAGCACTGCCAAGAGAGATGTTCTTGGCCACAACTTTTCCCAGGGAAGAAAGTGAACATGTGAT
This sequence comes from Mustela nivalis, assembly GCF_964662115.1. Lineage (NCBI taxonomy): Eukaryota > Metazoa > Chordata > Mammalia > Carnivora > Mustelidae > Mustela > Mustela nivalis. The sequence continues at coordinate 159,904,886 of NC_139023.1, read as the reverse complement.
TGAGAAACCAGCTTCTCCAGTAGTACATGACACTGCCCAAAGAGGCCCACTATTTTCTTGTTCTGTCTGGAACTGAGGTGTTCTGCATAAGTGGAACAGGGAGGGGCTGGGAGATGATCAGCTAAGGTTGTCAGTGAGCATCAAACAGACTTGGATATTACTAATTCTTTTGTGGATTCCATCAGGAAGTCCACCCATGAGCCTCTAGGGATGCTCCATCTGTAGAGTCCCCTAACAGTCGGTAAAGACTGGAGGTGGAAACTGTTTTTTTAAACATGAAGACAATGCAAGATTTCAAGTAATGTGAAAGATTAAGGAAACATGACTCCATCAAAGGAAAACTGTAATTTTCCAGTAACCAAGCCCAAAGGAAAGGTGATCTGTGATTTTCTTAATAAAAAAATCAAAATGATTACTTTAAAAAGGCTCAGTGAGCTTCAGGAAAATAACACAAGCACAAAATGAGTTTAATAGTAACATAGAAATCATAAAAAAGAACCAAACAAAATTCTGGAGCTGAAGAATGCAATGAATAGAATTTTTTTTTTATGCAAAAAAAGAACATCAGCAGCAGATTTGATCAAGCAGGGAAAAGAATCTGTGAGGTAGAAAATAAGTAATTTGAAATTATCCAGTCAGAAAAAAAAACAAACAAAGAAAAAGAATGAAGATGAGTGAAAAAAGCCTATGTGAAGAATGTGAATAATATGTGAATTATGTAGGTAACGTTGGAGTCCCAAAATGAGAAGAGAGGGAGAAAGAGATAGAAAGTGGCAGAAAGGGACGCCTGGGTGGCTCAGTTGGTGAAGCAGCTGCCTTCAGCTCAGGTCATGATCCCAGCATCCTGGGATCGAGTCCCGCATCAGGCTCCTTGCTCCGCAGGGAGCCTGCTTCTCCCTCTGACTCTGCCTTCCACTCTGTCTGCCTGTGCTCGCTCTCGCTCGCTCTCTCTGACAAATAAATAAAAAAAAAATCTTAAAAAAAAAAATTAAAAAAAAAAAAAAAAAAGAAAGTGGCAGAAAGCTTATTCAAGGAAATAATGACTGACAACTTCCCAGATCTGGGAAGAGACTTGGACATTCATCCCCAGAAAGTTTCAACACAAAAATATCTCTAAGACACATTATAATAAAACTGTTTAAAATGAAAGAGAGAATTTCAAAAGCAGTAAAAGAAAAAAAAATTCCTCACATACAAGGGAACACCCATATAGTAATTAGCAGATTTTTCAGCATAAATCTTGTAGGGCAGGAGAGAATAGGATGAAACATTTAGGTGTTGAGGAAAAAAAAAAAAAAAAAAAGAACTGCCAACCAAGAATACTTTACCAGGCAAAGTGGTCCTTCAGAAATGAAAGCAAGCTAAAGACCTCAAACAAACAAAAGCTGAGGGACCTCATCACCTTTTGATTTGTCTTACAAGAAATGCTGAAAGGAGTTCTTCAAGCAGAAATGAAAGGATGTTATTTAGTAATATGAAAACATATGAAAATATAAAACACCATGGTAAATGTAAATAAAGGTTTAAATTCAGAACACTCTAATACTATAATATTATGGTATGTTAATCACTTAACTTTAGTATAAAAATTAAAAGACAAAGACACTAAAGATAACTATAGCTACAAGAATTTGTTAATGGACACATAGAGAAAAATGTAAATTGTGATATTAAAAACATAATATGGGGAAAATAAAAGGGTAACGTTTTTGTATATGGCCTAAGTTAAGTTGTTATTGGCTTAAAATAGACTGTTTAACCATAGCATGTTTTATAGAAACCTATAGTAACCACAAAACAAAAACTTATAGTAGTTAATGAAAGATAAAAAGAAGGGAATCAATGCCTATTACTACTGAAAATTACCAATTCAAAAGGAATACAGCAAAAGAGGAACAAAGGAAGAAAGAAACTGCAAACCAGCCAAAAAATGATTTTATTAGCAAGTCCTTACATATCAATAATTACTTTAAATTTAAATTTAAATGGATTAAATTCTCTAGTCAAAAGACAGAGTCCCTAAAAGGATTAAAAAGACAAAAAGAAAGTAAAACAAAATGAAATAAAACCCAATTATATGCTGCCTGCAAGAGACTCATTTCTGCTTTAAGAACACATATAGGCTCAAAATCAAGGGATGGAAAAATGTATTCTGTGCAAATAGAAACCAAGACAGAACAGGGATAGCTATACTTATATTAGTCAAATAGACTTAACTCAAAAGCTATAACAGACACAAAGCAGGTCATTATACAATGATAAAGGAGCCAATGCATCAAAAGGATATAAAATTTGTAAATTATATGTACCAACATTGGAACACCCAAGTATATAAAGCAAATACTAATAGATCTGAACAGAGAAATAGACAACAATGAAATAATAATAATATATTTCAGTGCCCCACTTTCAACAATGGATAGATGATCCAGACAGAAAACATAGAACTTGAACTATAGTTAATACCCTATGTATGTAACAGACTTGTAGAATATTCCATACAATAGCAGCAGATCATGCTGTATGCAGATCGTTCTCCAGGATAGATCAAATATTAAGTCACAAGACCAGTGAAATTAGCCAGAGAGATAAAGACAAATACTGTAAGATCTTACTTATATGTAGGATCCAGGGGAAAAAGAAATCAAGTTCATATAAACAAAGAGTAAAATGATTACAGAGGGCTGGGGAATGGGGAAAATGGGGAAATGCTGGTCAAAGGGTACAAGCCTTCAGTTATAAGATACTGAATAAATTCTGGGGATCGAATGTGCTGTACAGTGACTACAGGTAATAATACATTCTCAAAAACATGGCTTATAAGTGTTTTTTTAAACACTTCTCTGCATGTATTACAAATTGGCAGTCATAGCCATTCACTGATATAACACTCTTAATGTAGCAAGCAAATAGCATTCTTAGAAGCATCTTTTTTCACAAGTGTTCTCAAAACGTTTCTGTACATGCATACAGAATGTACTTGACATTTTCTAAGAGAGTAGACCTCCTCACCATACACAAAAGAAGTCACTATGGGAGGTGATGGATGTGTTCATAACCTGATTGTGGTAATCACTTAACAAAGGTTAAGTATGTCAAATTGTCAATTTGTACACTTTAAATATATATAATTTTATTTGTTAGTTACACCTCAGTAAAGCTGAAAAATATTTTTTATTATATTAAAGCAAAAAGTCATTTTAAAAAAATCAGGAATTGGAGGGGTGCCTGGGTGGCTCAGTGGGTTAAAGCCTCTGCCTTGGGCTCAGGTCATGATCCCAGAGTCCTGGGATCAAGCCTGCTTCCTTCTCTCTCTCTGCCTTCCTCTCTGCCTACTTGTGATCTCTGTCTGTCAAATAAATAAAATCTTTAAAAAAAATCAGGAATTGGAGTTCACTCATCAAGTTATTATTAAAAATTACTGTTCAATATTTACAGTGAGTCCTATACTAATTGCTTCATGTATCTGATCCCGCTGAATCCTCACAACTCTGTAAATCAGGTACTATAATCACAATTATGCAGATTAAGAAATAATATTTTGAAAGTTAAAAAAAAAACTTTCAAGTACCATGTTTGAGAGTGGTTACTGAGTTTCAGATATCTGATCTGAAATAATATTCTGTACTCTTTCCTTTTGAGGAATTTATGGGCAATTATACCTTTGTCTCCATTGACTTCCTATTATAATGAACTATAGTAATTAAATTTCTATTAGTTTTTTTCTTTAAATTCCTAAATTGGCCATCCAACTGCTTTCTATGTAGTATGGAATCAACTTGGTAGCACTTCTTTATAATATATTATATACATATATGCTTCCTCTGCATTTATTTTAGAAACAAGAATTAAAATATATTTACACTGATTATCTTAGTTTTCTCACCTCAGATTCTCTAGCCACACTGCAATCTGCTCTTTTTACTACATCAGTCAAATTAAACTGGATTTGTCAATATTATCAGCAACCTCCGTGCTACCTGTCAGATTTAATTGTCAAGTCTCAGTCTCTTTCAGCAACCTTTGAGTAGCTACCAAGTTTTCCTTCTCCCTTACAGCCTGTCCCTTTCTCTTATTTTTTGTTTGTTTGTTTGTTTTCTGGATTATTTTCCCTTTCTTATGTCCAAATATTAAACTTCTCTAAGATTCAGTGCTTGGACTCTAAAATTATACTCTTTCTAGATGATCTTATCTAGTCTTGTGGCTTTAAACGTCATCTACATGCTAATGATATCTGTGTAGGTAAATCTTGGTTCTCTTCCTGGGTTTCCCCTCTACTCACACATGATTACCATGCTTACATTTCTACTATCAGATGTGGGTATGTGTGGGATTTTCCACACCAAGCAATTCTGTAATACCACCTGGGTGTTCAACAACTCAAATCAATTCTGAAATTATCTTTCTGGCGATAGTGTCAGATCCCACCAGTTAAGGGCTCAGTGCCACAGACTGTGCTCCACCCCCACCCACTTCAAATGCCAATTGCCATCCAGGTTGTTACCTGCACTGACTGTTTATAAATTGGAGGTTCTTATGACCCTCTCCTCAGGTTTGATTAATTTGTTAGAGAGGCCCAAAGAACTCAGGAAAACGGTTTTCCTACTATTTATCAGTTTATTACAGAAGGATATGATAAGAGCTGCAGATGAATATTCAAATGGAAGAGAGGCATAAGATAAGGTATTTGGGAAGGGGCGTGGAGCTTCCATGGTCTCTACAGTGCACCACTCTCCCAGCATTTCCATGTGTTCACCAACCGGAAAGCTCTCCTAACTCCATACTTTTAGGATTTTTATGGAAACTTCATCATTTAGGAATGACAGATCATGTCTAGCCCTTCTCCCCTCTAAAGAGTGGGGGTGAGGCTGAAAATTTCAGGATCCTAATCACAGCTTGGTCTTTCTGGTGACCAGCTCCCATCCAGGAGCCCACCTAGAATAATCTCATTAGAACAAAAGACACTGTTACCAGGAAATTTAAGAACCCTGTGTCAGGAACTGCGGCCAATGACTGAATATCAGAAAAAAAGATACTCCTAGAGCTCATATGACTTAGAATATTATAAGGGTTCTAGGAGTTTTGTGTCAAGAATTGGGGACAGAGACCAATATATTATTTTCTATTATCTTACAATATCATTTCCAGTTTTGGTTTATCTCCTGAACTTCAGGCTTATCTAATTAACTTTTTGATTCACACACGTGGTGGTAACTAATAAAATTCAAAATTCACATAATGAAATGAAACTAAGATGATTATCTATCTTAGTCACTAAAAATAAGAAAAAGATGTATTTTTACTTCATTCTTACTGTTTCCAACACTTATACATTCCTGTCTGTTCTCATACCCTTGCCTGAAGAATTTTCTTAAACATATTATATAGCTCAGATACTCTAACAAAGAATAAAATTTTGCTTGTCTGAAGTGGTTTTCTATTTCATTTTCACTTTTGAAGGATATATTTTTTTAATTTTTTATTTTTATAAACATATATTTTTATCCCCAGGGGTACAGGTCTGTGAATCGCCAGGTGTACACACTTCGCAACACTCACCAAAGCACATACCCTCCCCAATATCCATAAACCCACCCCCCCCTTTTCCCAACCCCCCTCCCTCTAGCAACCCTCAGTTTGTTTTGTGCGATTAAGAGTCACTCATGGTTTGTTTCCCTCCCAATCCCATCTTGTTTCATTGATTCTTCTCCTACCCACTTAAGCCCCCATGTTGCATCACCACTTCCTCATATCAGGGAGATCATATGATAGTTGTCTTTCTCTGCTTGACTTATTTCACTAAGCATGATACGCTCTAGTTCCATCCATCTTGTCGCAAATGGCAAGATTTCATTTCTTTTGATGGCCGCATAGTATTCCATTGTGTATATTTACCACATCTTCTTGATCCATTCATCTGTTGATGGACATCTAGGTTCTTTCCATAGTTTGGCTATTGAGGACATTGCTGCTATAAACATTCGGGTGCACATGCCCCTTTGGATCACTACGTTTGTATCTTTAGGGTAAATACCCAGTAGTGCAATTGCTGGGTCATAGGGCAGTTCTATTTTCAACATTTTGAGGAACCTCCATGCTGTTTTCCAGAGTGGCTACACCAGCTTGCATTCCCACCAACAGTGGAGGAGGGTTCCCCTTTCTCCTCATCTCCTGCATCCTCAACAGCATCTGTCATTTCCTGACTTGTTGGTTTTAGCCATTCTGACTGGTGTGAGGTGATATCTCATTGTGGTTTTGATTTGTATTTCCCTGATGCCGAGTGATATGGAGCACTTTTTCATGTGTCTGTTGGCCATCTGGATGTCTTCTTTGCAGAAATGTCTGTTCATGTCCTCTGCCCATTTCTTGATTAGATTATTTGTTCTTTGGGTGTTGAGTTTGCTAAGTTCTTTATAGATTTTGGACACTAGCCCTTTATCTGATATGTCGTTTGCAAATATCTTCTCCCATTCTGTCAGTTGTCTTTTGATTTTGTTAACTGTTTCCTTTGCTGTGCAAAAGCTTTTGATCTTGATGAAATCCCAATAGTTCATTTTTGCCCTTGCTTCCCTTGCCTTTGGCGATGTTCCTAGGAAGATGTTGCTGCGGTTGAGGTCGAAGAGGTTGCTGCCTGTGTTCTCCTCAAGGATTTTGATGGATTCCTTTCTCACATTGAGATCCTTCATCCATTTTGAGTCTATTTTTATGTTTGGTGTAAGAAAATGGTAGAATTTCATTTTTCTGCATGTGGCTGTCCAATTTTCCCAACACCATTTATTGAGGAGGCTGTCTTTTTTCCATCGGACATTCTTTCCTGCTTTGTCGACGATTAGTTGATCATAGAGTTGAGGGTCTATTTCTGGGCTCTCTATTCTGTTCCATTGATCTATGTGTCTGTTTTTGTGCCAGTACCATGCTGTCTTGATGATGACAGCTTTGTAATAGTGCTTGAAGTCCGGAATTGTGATGCCACCAACTTTGGCTTTCTTTTTCAATATCCCTTTGGCTATTTGAGTTTTTTTCTGGTTCCATATAAATTTTAGAATTATATGTTCCATTTCTTTGAAAAAGATGGATGGTACTTTGATAGGAATTGTATTAAATGTGTAGATTGCTTTAGGTAGCATAGACATTTTCACAATATTTATTCTTCCAATCCAGGAGCATGGAACATTTTTCCATTTCTTTGTGTCTTCCTCAATTTCTTTCATGAGTACTTTATAGTTTTCTGAGTATAGATTCTGTGTCTCTTTGGTTAGGTTTATTCCTAGGTATCTTATGGTTTTGGGTGCAATTGTAAATGGGATTGACTCCTTAATTTCTCTTTCTTCTGTCTTGTTGTTGGTGTAGAGAAATGCAACTGATTTCTGTGCATTGATTTTATATCCTGAAACTTTACTGAATTCCTGTACAAATTCTAGCAGTTTTGGAGTGGAGTCTTTTGGCTTTTCCACATATAGTATCATATCATCTGCGAAGAGTGATAGTTTGACTTCTTCTTTGCCAATTTGGATGCCTTTAATTTCCTTTTGTTGTCTGATTGCTGAGGCTAGGACCTCTAGTACTATGTTGAATAGCAGTGGTGATAATGGACATCCCTGCCGTGTTCCTGACCTTAGCGGAAAAGCTTTCAGTTTTTCTCCATTGAGAATGATATTTGCAGTGGGTTTTTCATAGATGGCTTTGATGATATTGAGGTATGTGCCCTCTATCCCTACACTTTGAAGAGTTTTGATCAGGAAGGGATGCTGTACTTTGTCAAATGCTTTTTCAGCATCTGTTGAGAGTATCATATGGTTCTTGTTCTTTCTTTTATTGATGTGTTGTATCACATTAATTGACATGTTGATGTTGAACCAACCTTGCAGCCCTGGAATAAATCCCACTTGGTCATGGTGAATAATCCTTTTAATGTACTGTTGAATCCTATTGGCTAGTATTTTGGTGAGAATTTTTGCATCTGTGTTCATCAAGGATATTGGTCTATAGCTCTCTTTTTTGATGGGATCCCTGTCTGGTTTTGGGATCAAGGTGATGCTGGCCTCATAAAATGAATCTGGAAGTTTTCCTTCCATTTCAATTTTTTGGAACAGTTTTAGGAGAATAAGAATTAGTTCTTCTTTAAATGTTTGGTAGAATTCCCCCGGGAAGCCGTCTGGCCCTGGGCTTTTGTTTGTTTGGAGATTTTTAATGACTGTTTCAATCTCCTTACTGGTTATGGGTCTGTTCAGGCTTTCTATTTCTTCCTGGTTCAGTTGTGGTAGTTTATATGTTTCTAGGAATGCATCCATTTCTTCCAGATTGTCAAATTTGTTGCCGTAGAGTTGCTCATAGTATGTTCTTATAATAGTTTGTATTTCTTTGGTGTTAGTTGTGATCTCTCCTCTTTCATTCATGATTTTATTTATTTGGGTCCTTTCTCTTTTCTTTTTGATAAGTCCGGCCAGGGGTTTTTCAATGTTATTAATTCTTTCAAAGAACCAGCTCCTAGTTTCATTGATTTGTTCTATTGTTTTTTTTTTTGGTTTCTATTTCATTGATTTCTGCTCTGATCTTTATGATTTCTCTTCTCCTGCTGGGCTTAGAGTTTCTTTCTTGTTCTTTTTCCAGCTCCTTTAGGTGTAGGGTTAGGTTGTGTACCTGAGACCTTTCTTGTTTCTTGAGGAAGGCTTATACCACTATATAGTTTCCTCTCAGGACTGCCTTTGTTGTGTCCCACAGATTTTGAACCACTGTATTTTCATTATCATTTGTTTCCATGATTTTTTTCAATTCTTCTTTAATTTCCCAATTGACCCATTCATTCTTTAGAAGGATGCTCTTTAGTCTCCATGTGTTTGGGTTCTTTCCAAACTTCCTCTTGTGATTTAAATCCTGTCTGCTTTACACACCTTACAAAATTACATTCAAAATCTTCTAGCCATGGATAAGACAAACACTGGGATTATAAAAGATGCCAAGCCATTGCTGCCATTTGGAATTCTTTTACCCACAGACTCTCCACTGTGGTGCTCAATGATATCATCCATAGGTCTCCTCACTAGTTTTACCCTCTCTCAAGAATTCCCTTGCCCTTTTCCTCTTCTAGGTGGTGGTCCTTGGCCATTGTCTCTGGAAGCTCTCACTCTGTGAGGTACTAACCCGACCTTACCACATTAAGATCTGTCAAAAATCCAACTAAATAAAGCTAATTGTCATCAGTTACCTTGTAATCATATACTTCTCCTTAATCAGCCCCTGATAAACTCATTACAAGTGGGAATGAGGACCAAGTCATTTTTAGTGATGATCAAGGAATTCATATGGTAGATGACAAGTCAGTAAAACAACCACTTGGCAAGCTGATTTTGGAGACCCTTAAGCTATTAGGGCTCAAATTTGGAATTCTTATCTGTTAGTCTGGTGTGGCCTTGCTCTCTGCTGTATTACACTCTATATTTTTCATGTTCTCCTTTTGTGCCTTATTAGCCTGACCAAGCAGTAACACCAGTATTTGAGTGAACCCACATTATAAAAACTGACTGGGGATGGGAACAGAAGCAGTGATTTGTCCAGGGAAAGTGGTGAGGCCTCTTGCATAGGTTCCCCACTGCCCAGGTGCTAGATGTTCTAAGACTTGTGGGCGTTGAATAGGAAAAGGGGAGATTGCATGCCAGTAGAGCAAGGATGGACCATTAATCACCCCATTATTGGCTATGGTGGCAGGAATTCCTCACAGCCAAGTCAGAGATTTGGGGTACTCTGAGATGACAGGATGTTCTCATTCCTGGGGACTCATATGGTAGGTGAAGAAGTCAATAAGCTACAGTTAGAGGCTGAAGCCAGTCTCCTAAATATGGTTGGAAGAGTAGCCTTTGCAAGCAGCTAACATGCCTCTGTGATACTTAGTTATGCTGTCATGATGTCATCATTATAGCTTCTCTGCACAAGGATATGGACACCTGGGCGCCTGGGTGGCTCAGTGGGTTAAGCTGCTGCCTTTGGCTCAGGTCATGATCTCAGGGTCCTGGGATCGAGTCCCGCATTGGGCCCTCTGCTCAGCAGGGAGCCTGCTTCCTCCTATCTCTCTCTCTGCCTGCCTCTGTGCCTACTTGTGATCTCTCTCTGTCAAATAAATAAATAAAATCTTTAAAAAAAAAAAAAAAAGGATATGGACACCTGACCCTAATACTTGGGCTGAGCTAGCTAAAGTGTTACTTTAAGTGTAAGTGAATAAAGACAAGGAAATTTATATCCCTGTCTATCCCAGGACTCCAAATGGATAGTTGTTCTGCTGAATGGTTCAAACCATAAGACATGTACTACACCTTGCTTGTGGCAGCTTGTTACAGGAAGCCACTCAGAAGAGGTAGGAGCCCAAAGTCCTAGCAGAGATGATAAAGGGTGGCAAGACTGTTCAAAAAAGGACTGGTGGTCTTTAGATGAAAAGGCAGCACAGTGTCACCCTGACAGTGTCTGGGGATAATTTACCCTATGCTATGTCAGTAACCATGCACAGCATACTAAAGACTGAAAAGACAAAAGTAAAGGGCCAAGATGGAGGGAAATGTTCTAGCTTGGAGGAGGACACACAGACTCTGTCTCTTACCCTGGGGCCCAGTCTCTCCTTAAGGAGCTGAATCAGGAAATAAATTAAAAAAGGGGGGCCTCCTGGCTTTGTAGACTGTATCTGGTGGAGAGTAAGCTCCATCTATCAGGGTCTGAATTTTAACAATCAGATGTTATAGTATTGGATGTAAAAAAAAATATGGTGTTCTTACTAAAGAATCTTGCACAATTAGTTCAGAAGGTGGGCTGACTCACAAAGATGACTTTGGACGCAGGTCCATCTACCTTGCTGATATGAATTTTTATGGCTTTGAAATCCACTAAGCCTACATTAGGTCTCATAATGACCTGGACAGATAGTCAAAGGAAAATGTTAACTGAGACTAAAGATATTCCCCAGCAGTTGAGGATTTTGGAGTGAGCTTATCAGGCAACAGATGGTGTTGTAGCATGATGACTGGGCATATCCCAAGAAGGCTAGAGTGAGTCCTGCATCCATCTAGTCATTTATTCTAAGGGGGCTTCTAAGAAACAAATTATTTTACAGGCAATGATGGCTACTTCTAAAACAATTTAAAAGGAGATAGACACCCTGGACTTAAAAGAAGAAAAGAAGTTCAGATAGCCATGTCCCAGCTGCTGTCCACACAAATTAAACAAATCGGCCAAGAACTGGAACTCATGGCTGAATCTTATCGTACTTTAGGGTGTCAAATAACAGCATAGTCTTACATTACTTATTGACTGATAAAGATGGATAGGGGTATTTTGTGCACTTGCTAATATATCTGCCTGTAGATAACTCTTGCCATGTTTTATGGAGAGCCAGAGACATGTACCAAAAGAGCCATAATGTTACTCTATTTCTAGATGATTAAACAAATCAAAGTCTTTTTTTCTGATCCACTCTTCGGATTTCCATCACTGAATGGGTAGACCAGCTGCAAACAGACTTTAATATCCTAATTTGTGGACTTACAAAATCCTGGATCATTATAATACTTCACGGCTGGCTCCAAACTTAGGCTTTATGAAATAAAATATAAGTTGTACTATAAAACAACATGGTATTAAGGGTTAGTTTGTTGTATAAATGTGCCCCAAGTAGCGTCTATATACTGTCCCCATGATTACTTCACGCCAGGCTGGAATCGTTATCTCAAAAGCCTGCCAGAGCTAAACTCAAATTTTTACTGATCCAAATGCTTTAACTATAACCCAAATAAGCATATTTTTAGCCATTTAGAACCTGCTTTTGCATATTCCATGAAACTGCAACCAACATCTGCTAGACACAGATAAAACAGACCTTGGAACTGTAAAACTGCCCAAGCTGTGGAAGTCTCTGACCCAGAGATTCCTCATCATCCTAGACGCAATCTCCCTCCCTGTCTCCCCAGTTCTCCTTCTGGGTGGTGACCCCATGCCATTCATTGTCTCTGGAAGGTCTCATGCTACAAGGGGAGTTCTCTCTTCATACTAACTTATGCTATCACTTCATGTGTGTTTTTCCTTAATCAAAACCCAACTCCCTGAACTCACAAGAAGAGAGGAAGGTCTGGGGAAATTTCAATGCTCCCTCCTCCCCAGTAGGCACCTATCATCTCTGCATGCCTGTGTCACCAAGGATTCTTTGGTTCCCTGCCCTGCCCCTCTATTGGTTTTCTAGGGCTTCTGTAGCCATGTATCACAAACCAAGTGGCTTAAAACAAGAGAAGTGTATTTTGTCATAATTATGGGGATTAGAAGGGCAACCCAAGGTGTCAGCAGAGCTATGCTCCCTCTGAGACTGGCTGGAATCATTCCTTGCCACTTTCTGGAATCTGGTCATGGTTGTCCGTCCTTAGCCTTCCTTCACTTGCAGCGATTCCTGCCTCTGCTGTTACCTAGTGTTCTCTGTTCATCTTCCCCCTCTTCCTGAGGAAACTAGCCATTGGATTGAAGGCCCATCCATTCCAGTCTGATCTCATCCTAACGAATTACATCTGTAACAACCCCCAGATCTAAACAGGGTCTCATTTCTAAGGTACTGAGAATGAAGATTTCAACGTATTTCTCTTGGAGATACAATTTAACCTCTTTCTCATGAGCACCCAGTGGAGGTCTGTGTGCAGGGACTCAGGATGAATATGAACTTTTTTTGTGTCTGGGGCCTCCAGTTATTCCAAACTTACTTAGCCCATATTTAGACCTTGGCAATTCATTAACAATTTAACTAATTTCATCTTATTCGCTTGTATGGTAGCCCCCTCTTTCTCCCATGCTGTTAGAGGTGATAGATTTGTATCTTGTCTCTCCATAAGCAGGTTTCTTTAGACATATAAGTTATTCTGTTGCTGTGAGACTTCAGCTCACTGATGGGCTCAAGAAAATGGTAGTATTCAGCTTTTATCATTGATAGGTTGAGAGTAACATTCTTTGCAGGTTTTTACATCTTCAGTGAAAGTAGGAGTCCTAAACTTTTGCTTTAGACTCACCTCCCTACCAACTTGCTCCTCCCTAAGCCTTTCCCATTTGGGGCAGTTTTCACCCACTTTTAAAAGTTAAAAGTACCTAGGAGCAATTTTTGATTTTGTATTCTTTATCTTCCCTATCATATTAAATCAATCAATGTGCCTCCACTGTTTTACATTCATAAGACACAAAATGAAAGATAAGAGGTGTGCTAAGACATTAAAGTGTTGGAATCACAAAAGTGAATTGTGAAACAGATTATAGGAAAGTTATGGTGATGTCCAAGTTTTCCTCCATTTTAAATAGAGGGTGGAAGATAAATTGTAATTGTTTTTTATAACACACCATAAATCATACTTTTTAAGTTCAATTTTTTCATTATGTTCAAAATACATTCTGCATCTGATCACTTACCACCTTGTTCTTGTTCTGCTGCCTCTCTGGATTAACCACCACAATCTTTTTTTTTTTTTTTTTTTCCTGGTAGTCTTGGTGGTTTTTCTTCCAGTGTTTTTTTTTTTTTCTTTCTTTCATTAATCTTAGTTTTTTTCAGTAGTCCTAGTCTTCTCCTTTGCATCTCCAATATCCCACCGGAATGCCTATATTCCACATGACAATATAAGTCAAATAGTTTCACCTTCCTGTTAATCTCTGTGAAGATTGTTCATGACCCTTGGTAAAAGTTACAAAGTCCTTACATTTTTTTTCCTCCCACTCTGTCTTCTTCTATTAGTTCTTTGTTCTCTCATTTGCTATTCTATTCCTCTTTGCTTTCTAAAAACATTACTCATGCTCTTGCCTTAGGTCTTGCATTGATTGTACATATTGCTAAGAGTACTCCTTTCCTAGTTATTTGTGTAGCCTTCTCTAAGCCACCCTATATAAAATAACTTTTCATATTGCATGGAGCACTGGGTGTTATACATAAACAGTGAATCTTGGGACACTACATCAAAAACTAATGAGGTACTGTATGATGACAAACATCACATAATAAAAAAATACAATAATTTAAAAATAAATAAAATAAAACAACTTTTCTCTTACCCACTCCTTACCTTGCTCCATTTTTGTTACAACACTTTGGGAATATAACGCACCTCTGTTTCTTTCTTCTCATTGAAATGTAAGCATTATAGGGATAGAGGCATGGCCTCAGCTTTATCCATTGTTTCTAGAAAGTCTGATATATGACAAGAGCTCTGAACCTATCTTTTGAGACTGAATGCCCTGATGCTAAGAATCAATACTCAACCAAAGGCAAATATTACTTTCATAGAAGGGAATTCACAATATAAAAATTTAGGATTTTACCCAAAATTAATGATTATTTTTACAATTTTTACATTAATATAGAATAGTCAAATTTTATAAGGTTCACATTGGTGGAGAGAACAATTATTTCCCAGTATCTTAATCTATGAGGTTGCTGCTGTCACTCTACTGCACAATTGCCATACTCGATACATGGTTATTTTTAACTGAAACTGGTGGTTAAGCAAAATTATTTTTTACTCTTTCTGCTGCTAGAATGTCCACCTGATGGTGATGCCATCACCAAATTATTAATACTTTCATCCTTTCTTTTCTGAACTTAAGTTGCATTATGTGATGTAATTTCTTTGAAGCAATCTCATAAATCAAGCTTTATATAATATTTGAAAACATGTTCTGAATGTTTTCTAAAGTAGGCTTAAGATTCTTACCATCACTCATATATTTTATTTCCAATATTTTTGCATTCACTTGCTGTTTTGCACAATCACTGGGAAAAAAAACCTACCCTAAACCATAGATCCAGAAACACAGAGATAAAAGCAATGTATATCAGATTTTATTTAATATTAATTTTAACGTGTTACCTGAGTAGAATAATAGTACAATCTTTGCAGCAGGATGGAATGTAAAAAATTCATGCACTTTTCAGACACTTCTGTTTGGTTACTTCTTTAGCAGTTTTCATTGAACGCACTACATTTTCTGTAAGAAACTGATTTAATAGGTCCCTCTAGGTTGTTGTAATTATCTGTAAATAAATTATTAAGCCTTTCTTTTATTCAAGACGTCTTTCTGGCTTATAATTGTCGTGGTTCATTTCATTTGATTATTTTTCATGGATACATAATGGAGCAGGACTCAAATCTATTATGTGTCTTACAGTTTGTCTTTGGCTGGGAAAAAAGGTTGTAAACGTCCCCAAAATATTCTTGCTGAAGCCACGGATTTCTTTCTTTCTTTCTTTTTTTTCTTTTTTTACTTCATCCTATGCCATAATTGCTTTCTGAATATGCAGGTAATGGGTGGTAACAAAGTAATGTGTACTTGAAACTTCTTAATTACTTAAAGCCTACATCCCATTTGTTTTCTTGTAAACATCAACCCCATTATATTAGTATAAAATTTATTTTCTATTCTATGAATATTTCTTCGGGAAAAGTCACACTGTTAACCATGCGGAATCCAAAAATTTCTCAGTAAGCAAGCAGAGCAGAGGCCTACCAAAATTCATTATTCCAATGAGCTATAAAACTTTCAGTTAGCTTTTCCTTTCCTAGAATCAGAACTATAAGAGAATATCTTTTTCAATCAATTTTGTAATATTTGTTGTTTTAAAATTTGATTAATGGAAAATAATGGTATTGAGGTAACTTTATTTTCTTCTAATATTTTTCTTCTTTATGCTATTTATATTCTTTATTGCTTTGGATCAAAGTAATTTACTTAGAGTTTTGTACAAGATTTTGAAAATTTCCCTTCTCATGAAATTTTGGCATTTGATCCATCTTCATAGGTGTTAAAATTCATAAATGGGATGTCTTTAAAATAAGTTTTAGAGGGTGGCTCAGTGGGTTGAGCCGCTGCCTTCGGCTCGGGTCATGATCTCAGGGTCCTGGGTTCGAGCCCCACGTCGGGTTCTCTGCTCAGCGGGGGACCTGCTTCCTCCTCTCTCTCTGCCTGCCTCTCTGCCTGCTTGTGATCTCTCTCTGTCAAATAAATAAATAAATTCTTTAAAAAAAAAGTTTTAGAGCCTAAATGGAATAAAAAAATTCTTAAAGGTTATTTTGATTAATGTGAGAAGTGCTCAAATTATTAGAATTATGACAAGAACTTATCTCTGTTTTTCTGCCAATTACTATTATTTAGATTTCTCATAAATATTGTTCTGTGTAGAACATGTTTTCCATAATGTTAGCTATTTCTGCATGAGTTATCTAGCACTCTTAAATTAGCTGTAAATATATTATTCTATTCGTTCTTGAAATACACTTAGAAGTTTGTAAATAATTATTCTTATATATAAAGTTAACAGTTTTCACAATCATTAATTTTTAAAAAGATTTTATCTATTTATTTGACAGAGAGAGAAAGAGGGAGAACAATCAGGGGGAGCGGCAGGCAGAGGAAGTGGAATGACTTGAGCTGAAGGCAGAAACTTATCTAAGCCACACAAGTGCTCCCACAATCATTAAAGTCTTTTCTTCCTGCAATAATACATACATACATTTATATTTTAACCACTGATAGATTTTTAAAATGTAAAGCACATAAGAAAACTTTCACCCTGTTATATCTGGAATATTTACCTTCATTTGATATTTAGATAATGTATTAAAGTTATTACACTGATTAGAGATAATGCTATCAGTGCCTCGTGATTGTGTACAAATTCGGAAATACCAGCAATAACTCTGGAGTAAACTTTCAGCCTCCCAAAGAGAATGCCCTAAGCTGTACAACAGATATTGGCAGGATTCCATAGCCGGAGCTGGGCTGCTGTGCACCCCAATAATTAGATGATGAACTAAGAATGAATGAATAGGCATGATTTTATTTTACCTAGAATTCATCAAAGTAGGAAGTTGATGTGACATTATCTCAGTGTACATAGAGGAAGAGACAGCTGGAAGAAGCATCCATTCATTCTGTAGAGTTTACTGAGCATCTTCTGTGTCTGACAAATTCTGTTAGGCAATGAGCATAGAGCACTGCAGAAAAGGGACCAAGACCACACACCAGTATAGAGAGACAACACACACACACACACACACACACACACACACACACACACAGATGTTTTCAGCAGTGTGATTCACTTCTGTGAGCAATTATTACTTAAAGAAAGAGAAAGTGATTGTAGCTTCTATTTTAGTTTGGTCAGGGAAGATCTCTCTGAGGATTAAATAATATGAAGATGTGATTTTATGGATATCTGGAGAAAGAATGTTATAAGCAGAGAGAACAGCATACAAAAAAAAAAAAAAAAAAAAAGCCTGAGGTCTGATCATGCTTGTTATATTTAAGTAATTCAAGAGACATATTTGAATAACTAAAAATGATTATAACACTTTATAATTTTCAGTTACAGGGGTTACAATGTATTGAATCCCCGAACCTCAATTTTAACAACATGAAGAACAACAAAACAAAATGTCTAAGTAATAATTCTTCAAAGAGGTGACGGTGGATGTTTCTCACAGTTTATAGCTATGAAGTGAATTTATGTGTCTGTCACAGAGGCAAAGAGGTGTATTTTTGACACCAGAAAAACTGTGTTGATATAGGACGGAGCTAATGAGTTTTACTTGAAGTAAAGAGTAGAGGTAGGGGATGAGGTCAAGATAATAACATTTAAAGATTGATTAGAATGGGGTCCCGTGGGGCTAATAATACATTATATGTTTATAAAAAATTAAAATAAAAAAATAAAAGCACACACACGCACAAAAAGAATATTCCAAAACTTAAAAAAAAAATAGAATGGGGTCCAACTATACATTACTGTTTAAGTGTTACTTGATCAAATTTACAGTTACTGCTTACCTTGTAGTTCTTATATTTTAATATAATTACATGTATTAATTAAGCTAATAGATGGTAATGTTTTGCATTTTTAGGCAAAGATTTATGTATTTATTTTAGAGAGAGTGTGTGAGCAGGGAGAAGGACAGAGGGAGACATCTCCTCTCTTAGATATTTTCACTACATTACTGAAGACCTATATATCCCTGACAGTTCTGTTTACATAACACATCATGTCTGCTTATCAATAAAAATCATGAGGCATACTAAAAGACAAAAACAGTTTGAAAAGACTGAATAAGCATCAAAACCATTGTTAGATATGCCAGGGATGCTGGAATTTTCAGCATGTGACTTTAGAACAATTAAGGTTAATGTGCTAAGTAAGGGCTGCAATGGAAAAAGCAGACAATACACAAGAACACACAGATAATCTAAGCAGAGAGATGTAAATTCTGAAAAATAATAAAAAAGAAATGCTAGAGACCAAAAATACTGTAAAAGAAAGGAAGAAATTATCTTGATGATTTCACTAGTAGACTAGACATGTCTGAAGAAAGTGTCCCTGAGCTTCAGGATATATCAATAGAAACTTCTAAAATTAAAAAGCAAAGAGAAAAAAGACTAAAAAACATGGAACCGAATATCTAAGAACTGTAGGACAATAGGTATAATATACAATTAATGCAAATACCAAAAGAAGAAAGAGAAGAAAGAAACATAAGCAGTATTTGCAGATATAGTGATTAAGAATTTCGCCCAGTTAATGTCAGACACCAAATCACAGATCCAGGAAGCTCAGAGAATGCTGAGCAGGATAAATGTTCCTCCAAAGCTACATCTAGGTACATCATACTCAAACTACAGAAAATCAAAGACAAAAAAATCTTAAAAGAAGAGAAAGGAAAAAAAATACCTTACGTATAGAGTAAAAAAGGTAAAAATTAAATCTCCTCTGAAGAGGAAACTTCTTTGAAACCATGAGAGAAGGAAAAGTAGATTGAAATATTTAAAGTGTTGAGGAAAAAAATCAACCTAGAATTCTGTACCCTATGGAATTTTCCTTCAAAGTGGAGGTGAAATAAAACATAATAATAAAAATAGTAAAGAATTTACAAAAACTCTTGGCACTAATGAGAAGTTATAACAAGGTTGCAGGATACAAGTTAGTACATAAATTTGACCCCCTTCCTATATGCCAGCAATGAACAAGTAGAATTTGAAATTACTATTTACTGCTCCCCCCATGAAATACTTAGAGACAAATCCAACAAAATATATTCAAGATTTGTATAAGGAAAACTATAATCTCTGATGAAAGAAATCAAAGAAGAGCTAAAAAAAATAGAAAGATATTACATATTATATGCATTGGGAGATTCAATATTGTCAATATGTCAGCTCTCAACTTGGTCAATAGACTAACTGGAATCCCAGTCAAAAGCTGTCATCATCAAGACAGCATGGTACTGGCACAAAAACAGACACATAAATCAATGGAACAGAATAGAGAGCCCAGAAATAGACCCTCAACTCTATGATCAACTAATCTTCGACAAAGCAGGAAAGAGTGTCCAATGGAAAAAAGACAGCCTCTTCAATAAATGGTGTTGGGAAAATTGGACAGCCACATGCAGAAAAATGAAATTGGACCATTTACTTACACCACACATAAAAATAGACTCAAAATGGATGAAGGACCTCAATGTGCGAAAGGAATCCATCAAAATCCTTGAGGAGAACACAGGCAGCAACCTCTTCGACCTCAACCGCAGCAACATCTTCCTAGGAACATCGCCAAAGGCAAGGGAAGCAAGGGCAAAAATGAACTATTGGGATTTCATCAAGATCAAAAGCTTTTGCACAGCAAAGGAAACAGTTAACAAAATCAAAAGACAATTGACAGAATGGGAGAAGATATTTGCAAACGACATATCAGATAAAGGGCTAGTGTCCAGAATCTATAAAGAACTTAGCAAACTCAACACCCAAAGAACAAATAATCCAATCAAGAAATGGGCAGAGGACATGAACAGACATTTCTGCAAAGAAGACATCCAGATGGCCAACAGACACATGAAAAAGTGCTCCATATCACTCAGCATCAGGGAAATACAAATCAAAACCACAATGAGATATCACCTCACACCAGTCAGAATGGCTAAAATCAACAAGTCAGGAAATGACAGATGCTGGCGAGGATGCGGAGAAAGGGGAACCCTCCTCCACTGTTGGTGGGAATGCAAGCTGGTGCAGCCACTCTGGAAAACAGCATGGAGGTTCCTCAAAATGTTGAAAATAGAACTGCCCTATGACCCAGCAATAGCACTACTGGGTATTTACCCTAAAGATACAAACGTAGTGATCCAAAGGGGCATGTGCACCCGAATGTTTATAGCAGCAATGTCCTCAATAGCTAAACTATGGAAAGAACCTAGATGTCCATCAACAGATGAATGGATCAAGAAGATGTGGTATATATACACAATGGAATACTATGCAGCCATCAAAAGAAATGAAATCTTGCCATTTGCGACAACATGGATGGAACTAGAGAGTATCATGCTTAGCGAAATAAGTCAAGCAGAGAAAGACAACTATCATATGATCTCCCTGATATGAGGAAGTGGTGATGCAACATGGGGGCTTAAGTGGGTAGGAGAAGAATCAATGAAACAAGATGGGATTGGGAGGGAGACAAATCATAAGTGACTCTTAATCTTACAAATCAAACTGAGGGCTGCTGGGGGGAGGGGGATTGGGAGAAGGGGGGTGGGATTATGGAAATTGGGGAGGGTATGTGCTTTGGTGAGTGCTGATTCACAGACCTGTACCCCTGCGGATAAAAATACATGTTTATAAAATATAAAAAATTTAAAAAAAATCTGATTTCTTGGACATCAATAAATTCTAATTTTTATCTGTAAAGACAAAAGATTCAGAATAGTAAACTCAATATTGAAGGAGAAAAACAAAGTTGGAGGACTGACAATACTCAACTTCAAGACTTACTCGAATCAACAGTACTCAAGACATTGTGTTTATTGGTGAAAGAATAGACAAATAGGTCAGTGGAACAGAATTTACAGCACAGAAATATACCTGCATAAATATTACCAATTTTATAGCAGTGGAGCAAAGGCAATGCAATCGAGCAAAGATACTTTTGTCAACATCTGGACCTTCATATGCCAAAATAAACAAAAAGTGCATCTAGACAGAGACTTTATGCTCTTCACAAAAATTAACTCAAAATGGATAATGGACCTAAAGATAAAATGCAAAACTATAAAATTCATAGAAAATAATATGAAAGAAAATGTGCCTGAGCTTGCTATGGAAATGACTTTTTAGATACAACAGCAAAGACACAATCCACAACAAAAATAATTTATAAGATGGATTTCATTAAAATTAAAAATTTATGCTCTGTGAAAGACAATATTAATGGAATAAAGAGACAAGCCACACACTGGAAATAAATATTTGCAAAATGTATGTATGATAAATGACTGTTATCCAAGTATTTTAAAAACCCTGAAAACTCAATAATAAGAAAATGAACCACCTGATTAAAAAATGGGCAAAAGATACCTCTTCAAAGAAGATATACAAGTGAAAAATAAACACATGAAAAGATGTTCAATATGTTATGTTCTTTGGGAACTAAAAATTGAAACACCAATGAAATACTATTGCCTACCTGTTAGAATGAACAAAGTCCAAAACACTAACATCAGATGCTGGTGAGGATGTGGGATGTTAAAGCAATACTTACTTATTGTTGGTAACAATGCAAAATGGTACAGCCATTTTGGAAGTCAATTTGGTAGTTCCTTAAAAACTAAACATACTCTTAACCGTATAATCCAATGATTGTCCTCGTTGGTATTTACCCAAATGAATTAACAATGTATGTCTACACAAAAACATGCATGCAGGTGTTTACAGAAGGTTTATTGTCAACACTAGGCAGCAGCCAAGATGTCCTTCAGTAGGAAAATGGATAAATAAATTGTGGTACATCCAGACAATTGAATTCCAACACTTTTCATGACTACTAAGTCATGAAAAGACATGGAGGAACTTTAAGTATGTATTACTAAGTGAAAGGAGCCAAGCTGAAAAGGCTACATATTATATGGATTCCAACTATATGACATTCTGAAATGGGCAAAAATATGGAGACTGTGAGATCAGTGGTGGTCAAAGATTGGGGGTGGGAATGAATAGGTTGAACACAGAGGATTTTTTAGGTCAGTGAAACTATTCTGTCTGATACTGTGGTGGTAGACACATGTCATTACATTTGTCAAAACCCAAATAATATACAACACCAAGTGTGAAGCCTAATATAAACCATAAACCTTGGGTGATAATGATGTGTCAATGTAGGTATTTCAACTATCAGTACACAGTACTAACAAACATACTACTATGGTGCAGAATATGATAGTGGAGGGGATTCTGGATGGCACATGGTTGCAGGGTATAAAAGAGAACTTTTTATAGCTTCTGATCAATTTTGCTAGGAACCTTAAACTGCTGTAAAAGTAAAGTCTATTTTTAAAAAATTTGTAGAGTCAATTGTCAATATACTTTTTCAAGACACTTCTTGATTTAAAAAATAAATGTATTTAGTAGTGTTAGTAGCTGTTGTAGTAGTTAATTGCTTCTTATTGCCAGCTGCTGAAAATAGCCCAGAATAAGAAGATAAAAATACCATTGAGGTTTTTTTTTTAATATTTTATGTATTTATTTGACAGAGAGAAATCACAAGTAGATGGAGAGGCAGGCAGAGAGAGAGAGAGGGAAGCAGGCTCCCCGCTGAGCAGAGAGCCCGATGCAGGACTCGATCCCAGGACCCTGAGATCATGACCTGAGCCGAAGGCAGCGGCTTAACCCACTGAGCCACCCAGGCGTGAAGGTTTTGTTCTTCCTTTCTCTTTCCTCCTCCTCTTTTTGTTGTTGTTGCCTGAACTTTTTTTTTTTTTTTTTTAACTGGTAGAATACAGAATGTAGTACTTTAGAGTGCCCTGGTGGTGTCAGACTGATTGGCATTTAATGCTAGGCTCCATCCCTTACTTGCTGTATGACTTAAGGAAATTTACTTATGTACTCTATATCTTATACTTCTCAGATACACAATTTCAGGGAAAAACAAGTACTTTCAGTTGTTGTGAAACTTTCATTCTTGCAATTTTCACTTTATGTTATCTACTGTTAATATGGACGTTTTCATTGAAGAAGAAGCATTGGATGGCCTTGGGGAAATGGGTCTATTATATAGACAAGTCTACTCAAATTCCTTATTGCTCTTCATTGCTTATTTGTATTTGGTCATCCTAAAGAGTAATTTCTACCTTTAGGTTAGACCCATTACTTGACCTTAATGATTTATGTGTTACACAGAAATTTAGACTTTTTCTATGACCCTAAAAGATGGAACATGAAGGAAATTTTTCTTCACAATAAGGAAAAACTCTGTGAGGATAAGAATAATTGAATAGAATAGAATAATCTTACTAGTCTTGGAGCCTTCAGCAGTCCCCTCAAACTGTTTGAAACTTAGCTTTGTCATTTATAAAATGGGAATGTTGAGACCTATCTTAAGCATGGTTGCAAAGACCAAATGAGATTCAGAGTGCCATGCTCCCTTTACAAATTCCTGTGATTTTCCTTTCCTTTGGTTTATCTGAAAGGAACAAATCTCAATTTTCCACCTGTCCTCAAGATACTACACATTCAGCACAAAAAGAGCCTATTTCCACATTCTGCTTTAATGGAACATTTATTCTAGTGTAACTAAGCAAATATATAGATATAACTATTTGAGAATGGAATTTTGCTAGAAACTTAAAATTTTCCAGCATCCCCTATTATACTCTTGTTCCTACCTTTCCATGTGTGTATGTCCCCTATCAAAAAAAAGGGGGGGTGGTGGACAATATCACCCCCATGGGTACCTGCTTCAAGCAAGCATTCATGAGAACAAATGGTGAGGGAGTCAAAGTACAGAGGCCCTGGATAGAAAGCAGAATCCTTATGCATGCTTAGTAAGTCTATCCCAGAATGAAAGTATTTCCCTCTTGCTGGTGCCAACATGTGTATTTGATATAGTCATCAGGAAAATTTATATAGCAGATTTTGCAGTCAATAAAACTGGATTAGAATTATTATATTGTCACTTATACGGTCATAAGCAATTTCACATCTGTGAGCCTGAATTTCTTTGTCTTTGAAAATTGGAACTTTACTTGCTTCACAGTGTGATAATGAATATGCATAAAAAAAGATAAATGTTTTTTGTAACTCTAAATCAGAAAGTTCTATGTAATCATATCAAAATACACCAGTGTGCAAGTGAGGAATATTTCTGCAATTACTCACTGTTTTGGTCTGCTGCATGAGGAACCCAATTTTCAAGATCAGCACCAAGTAAAACATGATTGATTCACTTAATATGAGTAGTTGACAGTGACTATCAAGTATTTTATATTTATAATTTGCATGTTAGAAAGAATGTTTATAAGTGTGTATTTGTATGCATTTCTGAGCAAGATGTTAATGAGAAAGTGATTGTTACATAAGTCCATTTGTCCCTATGTTCCCAATGAATTTAGAAATGTCCATTTAGCTTTGTATTTTGTCTTTAACAGGGGTGTTTTGTAAGAACATGTGATTATCTTCTTGATACCTATTCTATAAATTTGGGGAGTTCCTTGACCTCAATGTGAAATACTTTTAATAATTATATATGGTTCTATTATTGATTTACTTATCAACATTTCTTGCAATCTTACTATCTGAAGAAAAGCATGACAGCGAAGGGTAGAGTGGCATATTTATGTCATATTTATCATGACTTTCCTCTCTTGTGCCCACAGCAGACATTACTAATCAGTAACAGAACTCTTGAGTCTCAGAATCCTTCACAACCCAGTATTTCACACTACTAAACTCTATGTTTGGTTAGATTTCCTTTCTTATCTGTTTCCAGTTAGCACTGGCCAGAAGAGAATTTCTTGAGGGAGATTTGGAGAACAGATGTGAAACAGCAGTCATTTTGTTGATGACACGCACTGTCACTCATCTGCCTACTTACCTTGCTGGTTGCTCTACCTTGTCTGTGACCTCTGTGACCAAAGTCCCTGGCTTCTGCAGGAGAGCTTCATCACAACTTCACAGGTGGCAAGCCCTGATACAGGCTTTCACATCATTCTTCAGCTTGTGTCTGTGGGTTCCTGCTTGATCTTTCTTTCCCTCCTTCCATGCCCATCTACCTGTCCTGTGACTATAGACTCCAGAACTGAGCACAAAGACAACCTTATTACAGAGACCCACAGTTAAACAAGACCCACCACTGCAAGAACGAGCTCTTAAAACCAATTCATGTATATACTAATGATTCTGCTTCTGGGATTGAACAGTGACTAATTTAGGAATTAACATCATGTGTCATAATTTCTAAAATTCTTTCCCAATTTTTCCCCAAACATATGGGGGGCTCAAATAGTAGAATGGTTGGGGACCCAAACTTTGTAAGGTAGGTTAACACAAATCTTAGCTCATGTGTTTTTAGACAAGTTTTCAACCTCATTGAACTTCAGATTGAACTGAATCATTGAATTCAGATTTCTTGTTGGTAACAGAGAAGTAATAATATTTACCCCTTCCTAAGATCATTATGATAATTTAAGAAAATTATGTTTATAGAGTACCTAATACAGTGCTTAGTATTCAACAAATGGTACTTCGAGAAACTGTAAGCACAGATTTTCAGTTTTACTACATTTTGAATTGATAGAGGTTGCCAAGATAATAATTCTAAAATCTTCTTTAATAACTCATCTGTGAACTAGTCACCTAAAAGAAGGGGAAAAAATAAAAATAACAATTTCAGTGACAAAAAAGTAAATTGCTTACACTTTCATTTTGTTTTTTTAAGCTCCAATTTGATTTTTGATTTATTGTTCATTATTTAAAATGCATTAGCTCCTTTGAATTCTGAAACAGAATACTTATTTGTATGTCATAAGAATGTGTATGACAATGGTGTATACTAAAAAGTATAGCCAGGGGACTCGAAAGTTTGGGTAGAGCTTGACTTCCCTGCTTCTGGCATGTGATTTGAGCAAATATCACAGCATTGCCAAATTCTGCTTTCTTATCTGTGAAATGAAGGTCACATCTTCCTATGGACTCGAAAGGTTGTTGGGAAGTTAAATGTGAGAGAGCTTTGGTAATGTCCAACTGCTGTTGATGTAGGATGGTGTCATCACTACTGCACATGTTCTTGTGAAAGTCCAATGTGAATTGTTCTGCCTCTGTTCAGCCAAATAGCAGCACTATTTATTTTCCGCTTCATGGTGATGACTTGGGAAACATAAAGTCCAAAGGGAATCTAGTCTTGCTCTTATTCTGCAAAATGAGAGTAATGTAACATATTGTGTTTATTAATTATTTAACCATTTGGAATATGTGAATAGGAAAGAAACCAATTTTCTCCATTATACTTATTTTATATCATAGGTGCATATTTTGAATAAATGAATAACTGAATGCTAGCACTAAAAAATAAACTTACTATTCATTTATTCTGTGCTTAGAATGGTTGAAATACATACTTAGTTGTGTCAGGAACACAAAAAATGAATTCAGTGGAATCTGTCCCTAAAGAGTAAGACACCTCATGGTGAGAATCAGTCATGCTTCATGTACAAATAAATGTAATTCACTATTGTGAATTATTTTTTTTTATTAATTAACATTAATTAATTAGTTATTAGGAATTATTATCATTCATTTTCTGTTAATGAATGTCAACATCCAGAAGAAACCTCAGTTTAGACAATCACATCATTTCTTCCTCCTTAAGGGCATTTTTATATGATTTCATACTTTTGCTACCACATTTACTGAAATTAAACTAACATTTTTCAAATGGACTATTAAGCTGAAGCTTGATATCTTAATCAAAGAGAAGGAAAATAGACAAACAAAAGTATAGCTCCGTTGGAGGCATTTGTTAGAAAGGCTGTAAGAAGCCTGGGAGAAAATGATATATTTAAACAAATATATTTCTTGATCTTATTTGTGTAGAGAAAAAAGTCACTTTTAGTAAAATGCGAGCCATTGAATGCACTGGATAATGTAAGGAAAGGGTATTTTCCTAGAACAGTCAGGAATACTTTGGAGAGGAAGTCTGACCTTGGTATTGAGAAATGAGAAGCTTTAGTGGGAAAAAAATGGTTCAGGTAATTCTTCATGTTCTTAGAAAAAACATAGCTAGATATGACTTCCAACTCAGATGGGTCTTAATTTATCATTTGGACACATAAGGAGTCCTCACTTCCAGACTTTTCCAACACCCATTTACAATCCCTGGAATACTTTTTTTATAAAATAAGATTCATTTTATTTCTTTTAATTAAATAATAAATTTCTTGATTTATTATTGCTGTTATATAGGATCATTATTTATTTTAGTTTATTGACTTTATGAAGTATTTTATTCTCAATAATTTTGTCAAGTCTCATAAATTTTAAAATTTTGTGTTTAATAACATCAAAAAGTGAATAAAGCATAAATGTCCAGTACAATGAAAAACTAAAATAAATAACTGTATAACTTCACACAAGTAAGAAAAAAATATTGCCAGTACCTCAGAAGCTCTTCATATGTGATTCTCCAGAATTTTCTTTAAAATAAAGACAGATAGGGCACGTGGGTTGCTCAGTCAGTTAAGTGACTGCTTTTGGCTCAGGTCATGATCCTAGGATCCTGGGATCAAGTCCCAGATAGAGCTCCATGCTCAGCAGAGAGTTGGCTTCTCCTTCTTCCTGCAGCTTCCCTGTCTTGTGCTTGCTCTCTCCCTACCCCCCTCTCTGTGTGAAATAAGTAAATAAAACATTTTTAAAAATATCACCTTATACCAGTTAGAATGGCCAAAATTAGCAAGACAGGAAACAACATGTGTTGGAGGGGATGTGGAGAAAGGGGAACCCTCTCACACTGTTGGTGGGAATGCAAGTTGGTGCAGCCTCTTTGGAGAACAGTGTGGAGATTTCTCAAGAAATTAAAAATAGAACTTTCCTTTGACCCTGCAATTGCACTACTGGGTATTTACCTCAAAGATACAGATGTAGTGAAAAGAAGGGCCATCTGTATCCCAATGTTTATAGCAGCAATGGCCACGGTCACCAAACTGTGGAAAGAACCAAGATGCCCTTCAAAGGACGAATGGATAAGGAAGATGTGGTTCATATACACTATGGAGTATTATGCCTCCATCAGAAAGGATGAATACCCAACTTTTGTAGCAACATGGACGGGACAGGAAGAGATTATGCTGAGTGAAATAAGTCAAGCAGAGAGAGTCAATTATCATATGGTTTCACTTATTTGTGGAGCATAACAAATAGCATGGAGGACATGGGGAGCTGGGGAGGAGAAGGGAGTTGGGGGAAATTGGAAGGGGAGGTGAACCATGAGAGACTATGGACTCTGAAAAACAATCTGGGGGTTTTGAAGGGGCAGGGGGTGGGAGGTTGGGGGAACCAGGTGGTGGGTATTAGAGAGGGCACAGATTGCATGGAGCACTGGGTGTGGTGCAAAAACAAGAATACTGTTATGCTGAAAATAAAAAAAAATAAAAAAAATAATTTAAAAAATGTAAAAGG
Organism: Mustela nivalis; assembly: GCF_964662115.1. Classification (NCBI taxonomy): domain Eukaryota; kingdom Metazoa; phylum Chordata; class Mammalia; order Carnivora; family Mustelidae; genus Mustela; species Mustela nivalis. The sequence continues at coordinate 159,876,401 of NC_139023.1, read as the reverse complement.
AAAGATGAAAGAAAAAAGAAAATCAACTTGTTTATAACAAAACTTTTTTTCCTTTCCTTTCCCCTTATTTTATCATTTTTTTCTTATTTTGTTGAGCTGCATAAAACCCAGAGTATTATACTGACTAGCAATTTGGATTAATCAAACAGTGCCATATTTCGGTAATATGAAATCCAAATAGAAATTTTGAGATACTAGATTCCTCCAGACAGGAACTGGCTATTGGCATCTCTTGTGTGGTGATTACAGAATCTCTATTAGTGCCTTGGGCTAGTAGTAATCTATTTCTAATTAATCTCAATATTAATTCTCTTCATGTATTCATTATATCACTGTCATGCTTTTTTTCCAAAATGTTAATTTAGCAACTAATAAGTGGACTAAATCATCAAAATACAATATAACTGGAGAGGTAAAACATAGATGATATAGATATAGATAGATATAACTTCAACAATTTTTATTTAATATTCAACAGTAGTATAATAATTAAATAATAATGTAGGCAATAAATGCTTTAAATTTTATGGTGAAGTGAAATGTGGAGAGAAAGTTGATTTACCTGTAGACTGGAGTTGCTCCATCTTTATCTCTGTGGACCCCTGCATGTCTGGTTTTATTTTGGCCAAGATAGTGGCAGTAGTATTTATGATGTGCTGCTTAAGACCCAAACCCTCCCCAGTGGCTCTGAGGGTCAGTTTCTTCACTGTGCTTTGTAACAGGCCTAACCAGTTTGATGACCTGTCTAGACTGCTTAAGGGGCCACTAAGAGCTTTCTGGTAGTGTTTCTACCTAAGATTCCTTGCACTGATCTCCTGGTGTAAGCACAAGGTTTAGTCAGTCATGGTGCTCAGAGAAAGGGCTCTGGGGAGTTGGAGCTTATGCTGTCTTTGGGGTATCCTTCATGCTTGCCTGCATTCTCTTTCTCCTGCTGTCCTGTATTCTTTACTTTTATTTATTTATTTATTTATTTAAGATTTTATTTATTTGAGAGAGAGAGAGCGAGCATGAAAGGGGCAAGAGGCAGAGGGAGAAGCCGGCTCCCTGATGATCAGAGGGCCTGATGTGGGACTTGATCCTGGGGCTCCAGGATCATGACCTGAGCCGAAGGCAGTTTCTTAACCAACTGAGCCACCCAGGTGCCCTACTTTTATTTTTTTAATTGATATATCATTACATATAGTGTTATGTTAGTTTCAGGTATACAACATAATGATTCAACAGTTTTCTACATTATTCAGTGTTTACCATGGTAAGTTTTGTCACACCATCTGTCACCAAACTATGTTAATTTTAGTCTTAATTTACTATATTTCCTATACTGTGCTTTTTATCTCTCTGACTTATTTATTTTGCACCTGAAAGTTTGTACCTCTTAATATCCTTTTGATTCCTTTATCTTTAAATAAAAGGCTTGTGTGAGACACTCTATAGAGTCTGGTGGTGAATCCTTTTCAAAATACCTGAACGGGGGAATTCTCTACTGTTAGCTGAATATCACACCATTAGTGACCCAGATGGGACATTTGAAATGAATGCCTCCTCCACTCTAATTTAGATAATAAAGGCTAAAGCATTGTTCAGGAGAAAGAAAGATGAGATACAGGGAGTTGAGGGGGATGAAAACATTGTTTCTAGGTGGTTTCTCTCTGCCCATTCTAGGCTGAGTTCACAGAATTACTTCTTTCACTGACAGGCAGAAAAGCACTTGTAGGCCCCAGGGCCAAAAGGGGGGAAGCAAAAGAGAGTCAAATTGAGGGAAGTTCAGCCAAGAATTGGAGCCTTGCTGCTCCTATCTATTTTCTAGGTAAAGTGACCAAGAGCACACTGAAGCTGCTGGCACCACTATTTAGGGCCCACGACTCTCTGTAAAAGGGAGGAATGGAGTATCCAGGAGAAGTTTGGGAAGATACTTGATTTGCTTGGAATTTAGTCAATTATAGAGTTAAGCTACCTTTTAGATCCATTTTGCAGCTCTTCTGGGAATTGCTATTGAAATGGAAATTGAGTTGGGGAATTAGAGGTGGTATCATGTGCAGTTGTACCTCACAGAGAGGTGGCTAGAGGGGCAAACTCCCACTTGGTTAAGCTTTCTAATGGCAACAGTGTGTTATACAAGTCCTGAGAGGGGAGTTACCCATCTCCTCTCTTGGACAGTACATGGAATACTCCAATGCTACTGAAATGCTGGGAATCTTTGGATTGGCCATATGATGATGCATGACCTAACACTGTAATTTTGTATCAGGTGATGGTTAATGCTGAGACGAAAGAGGTACAAGTCTGTGGTGCCTACTATGTTGGGGGCGGGGGGCAAGATAATTTGAGGGAAATTTCCCAGATCTCTTTGCTCAGCTCTTCTGAATGAGGTTTAATAGTAGGGGGAAAGTAGAATTATTCAGAAGAAAAGGGGCAAGAAGGATCAAAAAAGGGATGAGGAAATTGGGACAATTTAATGGTTGATTAAAAATGGCATGAAAAGGGAGAAGATAACTGGAGTATTCACTAAATGTTAAAGAATCGCTATAAAAGATTATAAACACTCCAGCACCAACTCCTCAGATTGAAAAATGACTGAGACAGATTCATTCAATCTACCCTAGTTTGGGCAGATTAAAAAACTGAGTATTACACAAGAAAAGAGTCCAAAACCTCTTCAGAGATATGCCAATGTAAAAAGTGCAAAGCAAAGAGACAATTATGATTGTGGGTGATGGGAAAGCCCAAATCTCTTAGAGTAAAACCCCACTAGGGGCCCACAGCCATTTGCATTGATCTAGGTCAAGAGGCCTATGGGTGATGAAGAAATGTTATTGGGATTGCTAGACACTGGTACCCAGACGTGCTAATGTACTGTTAACGGGCACTGTAATTACATTAGGGGAATGTGATGATGTGTGGATGGAAGTCTAGCAAGTGAAAGTATGGCTCAAGTGGGGATTTATGGATACAAATTGTATATGGTTACTGTCTCACTCCTACCAGAATATATCATTGCAAAGGATGTGATGTCTGAATGGGCTCTTCCCTTATCCAAGTCACTGGGAAAGGGGTAAATTGTGCCATTCTGCTCCTCCCTCCATTTTAAGAAGGCATGCTAAATAAGAAAATTAAAATTACCTGAGCCCACTCATGTACCTAATTTAAAACCATACGAGATACACTGGAGAACACTTTTGGCTTTAATCACGGACCTGTGAGAAACAGTGATATTAGTGCCCACAGATTTCTTATGTCATAGTTCAGTATGGCTTATAAATAAGGTTAACTGTAAATGATAAGAGGACTGAACAAGATGGTGATTGTGGAAGTTTCTGCTACTGGCCAGTGTGCTGACTGTAGCTTCTGGCAAAAGTCTCTTACTGCCACCCTGTGGCAACAGCCAGCATTTTTGAATTGGGACTAATGGACTGGTAATGTGATTTGGAAAAGGATCCTCCAGATGACTGGAAAAATAAAGGAAACCCTGGTGGGGTGCTCTGTTATAGAAGACCTGGATTTGAAGGAGGGAACTAAAGTGGGACATGCTGATACTCATCAACCCCCCCCCTTCTGATTTCTAAAGTGACTTGAACCCAAAAGTGAATGCCCATTTCACTTGAAAATGGACATTTGGGTAAGGAGATAGTGGCTGTAGACATTTGGGCAATGCAATAATAGGCAGGAAGACATGTTCAACTACCTCACATAGAAACTAGAAAGGTGACTAAAAATTGCTCTGTCTGTTAACAGGAACATCAGAGACTAAACATAGTCATGGGCCTCCTACCGTGATTAGGGCCGACCCACAGCTGACAGGTAATCCATGGTTCTGTGGTGGATACCAGTGGGCTTTCCCGGTGATAGATATGCATTCTGGGTTTGGATTTGCATATCTGATAGCTGAAGAAAACTCCCCTAATACTACAGAGGACATTATTTCCATTTGGGCTTCTTGCTTATATATCACCTCATTTTATTGCAGATACACTGCAACATGGACTAAAACAACATCATATGCAAGAAAGTTCACTTCTACAAAGTAGTAAGCTGACTGTCCAATGGAATGAGCTATAGAAACGCTTGCTTACAAAAGTGAGAGTGAGAGTGGACTGAAGTGATGGCCTCTCTGGTTGAATAAATGTGTGTCAAAATTTAATATGCATGAAAGTAAAGGGGATTTTCCACTGGTCAGGTTATTGAGATATCATGGAAGGTAAGGAAGAGGGGTGAGACATGGGAACCTACATAAAATTTTTCTCTATTTCTAATTTTCTGTTCTTTATCTCTACCCAATTCTGTAGTAGCAAGAGTTGGATTTCATTTAAGAGTTTCAGGAAAAAGAATTGCTTAACATGCGGGCATAACAATATCCTTGAGTGTCACTGTACAATTTCCTGAGGGGACATGGGGCTGCGTTTCTTTTCACCTTGCTAAGCTGGATCCATTTCTGATTTTCTGCCCAGTGGATGAGACTCATAAGCTTGTGCTTATCCAGTCGTACTCTGACTGAAATAGACAAAGGGCATTAACAAGACTCAGTACTGCCACCTATATGGGTTAATCCTCTACTGAACCTTACGTTTGTACTCTGGGGATGGAAGAATGATTTGAATGAAAACCAGTAATGAATTAAAAGAAGGAAAGGTATTTGCTGATCTAAAAGGGACTGAAAATGAATGATGGTGAAAAAGAAAGATTAGAACAAGAGAATGATACTTTTGGGCGGCTCAGTGGGTTAAGCCTCTGCCCTCAGCTCAGGTCATGGTCTCAGGGTCCTGGGATCAAGCCCCACATTGGGCTCTCTGCTCAGCGGGGATCCTGCTTCCTCCTCTCCCTCTGCCTGCCTCTCTGCCTACTTGTGATCTCTCTCTCTCTCTCTGTCAAATAAATAAATAAAGTCTTTTAAACAAAAGAGAATGCTACTTTCTCTTAGATAGATTTACAGATGCCCCATAAGGGTGAAGATATTAGCCTATAGAAATCAACTCTTTTGTTCGAATCTAAAGGTACCAGGAAGTGCTCCAGAGAATAAAAGAAGCATTCAGTTGGGTGTCCATCTATATGATGGTGTCTTGATGACATTAACCACACCCTATAGAGGATAGCTGTTGGGAGGAAACTTGCAGGAAAAAAAAACAAGGTCACTGTGTAATTATTAAAAGAAGTCATGATCTTTTGAGGAAGATGCCTAGGTATAATGAATATATCTGTTGAATGTTCAATTTGTCATGGTATTTGGTCCTAATGCATATAATCCATGTCTTTGTGGATTGAGGGCAATCATAAAAATAAAGAATACTTGGCAAACAGATGGTAATGTCAATTTAGAGGTGACTTTGTGGACCCCGATGTCCACCAAGTAATAGTGGATTCATCTATTTCTCCTCACAGATGTAGCAGGTTTGGCTTCAAGTAGTTTGACACTCTAACGTTAGGTGCATACATGTTTAGGATTGTTGTATCTTCTTTTATCAATCATTATGTCATCTCTCTTTATCCCTGATAATCTTTCTTGTTCTGAAGTTTGTTTGTCTGAAGTTAATATAGCCACTTCAACTTTCTTTTGATTAGAGTTAGCTGGCATATCTTTCTCTATCCCTTTACTTTCAATCTATTTGAATCCTTACATTTAAAGTAAGTTTTTTATAGACAATACAGTTGTGTAGTGTTTTTTAATCTCCTCTGGCAATTTTTGCTTTTAATTGTTATATGAAAGTGGTTATTGATATTGCTGTTCCTTTCTTTGTGTAGAGCCAAATTTATGAGAATTCTCAGAATTCCTTAACAAATTACCATGAAATGGGTGGCTTAAACAACCTGAATTTATTGTCTTTTGATCCTGGAGGTGAGAAGTTTGAAATCAAGCTGTCAGCAAAATTGGTTCCCCCTGAGGGCTGCAGGGTGAGTCTATCCCGTGCCCTCTCCTAGCTTTTGATAGTCTCATGTATTCTTTGGCTTGTAGTTGGTATTCTCTTTGTATCTTTACATCATTGTCTCTCTCTGTGTTTAACTGTGTCCAAATTTCCCCTCTTTGTAAGGATGCCATTCATATTGGATTAGGGCCCACCCTAATGACTTATTTGAACTTGATTTTTTGAACTTGAACTTATTTGAACAGATTCTATTTCAAAAGTCAAGTGACACTCAGTTACTAGGGTTAGGACTTGAACATATCATTGTGTGGGGGACACAGTTCGATTCATAATAATCTGTTTCTAAGCCTCCTAAATTTGTGTCCTGCTTACACACAAAATCTGTTCACCCTATTTCAACATCCCAAAAATCTTTTACCACTTCAATATCAACTCTAGCTCTAAAATCCCATCATCTAAATCACTTAAATTATTATGGATAGAATTTGGGTTGTGATTCACTCTGCGTCAAAATTCTTTTTTACCTGGAAACCTGTAAAATCAGACAAGTTACCTGCTTCAAAAATAAAGTGGTGGGGCAGGTTTAGGATAGACATTTCCATTCTAAGATGAAGAAACAGGAAGGAAAAAGGAAGCCATGGGTCCTAAAGAAGTCAAAAAATTAGCAGGGCAAATTCTATTAAATCTATGTCTTGAGACTAAACTTCTTTGGTTCAATGCCGTTTGCACCTACTCCGGTGGCTGCTCTGGGTGGTGGCTCATCCTTTTCTGCCTGGGAAGTAACCCCACCCTTTGGAACTCATGATGTGGCCCTTGCTTTTGGAACAAAGGAGGCTGTGGCCCAGTGTCCTGAGCCTTTGACCTCAGAGCCCTAATGTCAGTGACAGACCCATTGGCCTCTGAACTTCCTATGAGGTAATTCTTCTGTTTTTTTGAAGAGTAACACATTCTCACAGTTGAATTGCTCTATTCACCTGTTTCCCACCTGTAGAATCCTAGAAGGCTGAAAGTCTTCCTTCATTTTGTCTGGTGTCTGTCTCCTTCAGTCCAAGCTGCAGGTGTTTCTGCTGACATGATCAATCTACCTCTTTGAATTCTTGCTAGCAATTTCTTCCTTTTGCATTTTACTATAAGCAACAAGGAGAAACCACACCATGCCTTCAGCACAGAAACAACCTCAACTACAAATCTGATTTCATCATTTATAAATTCTACTTATTGCCCAACAGGACACAATTCAGACAAGTTCTCTGCCAATTTATAAGGATTGCCTTCCCTCCAGTTATAAATAACTTATCCCTCATTTCTATCTGAGATTTTACCAGAAGAATGTTAAACATTCAGTTTAACTACAACAGTGTCTTCTTCAAGGCAACCTTGGCTTTTCCCATCAAACTCCTCAAAATTCTTCCAGACTCTAGACATTACCAATTTCCAAAGCCACTTTCAAATTTTTAGATATTTGTCACAACAGCACCCCACTTACTGTTGCTATGATCTGTATTACTGTCTTGGACAGTCATAATGAAGTATTCCATACCGGCCAGATTTAGCAACAGAAAACTGTCTCACAGTTTTGAGGGCTAGAAGTCCAAAATCAAAATGTTGGCAGCTTAGTTCCTTCTGAGAGATGTTTACTTTATCCCCATAGCCCCCAAATCTGTATTATTTCAGTGTTACCTTTGAGTCTAAAACCTTTTCATCTAAGTTGACCAAATCAATGATGGATGAGGCTTGGGGTATGAGTCTAGACCTCTCTTCCAGCTTCTGGTAGCTTCAGGCATTTCTCATCTTGTAGATGACATTCTCTCTGTGTTTCTTTAGAGAAAGATGTGTTACTTTCTCTCATCTTTAGGCAAGTCTGCCTCTGTGATCAAATCTCCTTCCCAGTTTTAATATGGATTTATGGCATGATAACATCATTTTTACTTGATAACATTCATTTTCAAATAAGGTTATTTTCTGTGGTAATGAATATTAGGAATTCAACATATTTTTTTTGATAAACACAATTTTACCCATAAAATGATCTGTATTATTTGCCTCCTCCTTGAATAAGTTTTTTTTTAAAGATTTTATTTATTTATTTGACAAGAGATAGAGATCACAAGGAGGCAGAGAGAGAGAGAGAGGGAGAAGCAGGCTCCCTGCTGAGCAGAGAGCCCAATGTGGGGCTCCATCCCAGGACCCCGAGAACATGACCTGAGCCGAAGGTAGAGGCTTAACCCATTGAGTCACCCAGGCACCCCAAGTTACTTTAATATGTCTGGAATTCTCTCAGTTTTTGTTTATCTGAAAGTCTTTGTTTCCTTCACTTTCAAAGAATAAAAATTTTAGGTAATTGTTTTTTTCTTTCAAACTTTAAATTTTTACCCCATTTTCTTCTTATTTGGATGGTTTTTGACAAGAAGTATATTGTAATTCTAATCCTCCTACTCTCCAGCTGTCCTTGATTTTCTACAATTTGGATATGGTGGCCAAGGTGTATTTTTATTTTTTTATTTTCTGTGGGTTTTTTTGTTTGTTTGTTTGTTTGTTTGTTTGTATTTATCCTGTTTGGAGTTCTTTGAAGTCCCTGGATCTATATCTGTCATTCATTTTGTAAAGCTCAGGAAATTATTACTTTATATATTCTTCTTTTCTATTCTCACTTTCTTTTCCTGGTATTCTTTTTTTTTTTTTTTTTTTAAGATTTATCTATTCATTTATTTGACAGAGAGAGAGATCACAAGTAGGCAGAGAGGCAGGCAGAGAGAGAGGAGGAAGCAGGCTCCCCGTCTAGCAGAGAGCCCGACATGGGGCTCGATCCCAGTACCCTGAGATCATGACCTGAGCCAAAGGCAGAGGCTTAACCCACTGAGCCACCCAGATGCCCCTCTTTTCCTGATATTCTAATTTCAGTTATGTAACTTTTTCTTTTTAAGATTTTATTTATTTATTTTAGAGAGAAGGAGAGACAGAGGTGTGTGCACAAGTAGGGGAGGGGCAGAGGGACAACCAGACCACCCTCTGAATGGGGAGTCTGACTTAATCTCAGAACCCTGAGATTACAATCTGAGCCAAAGTCAAACACTTAACCCAATGAGCTACCAAGGTGCCCCACACTTATGTAACTTTTGATTAATTAAATAAATATTTACTGAATATCACTGTATGTCAAATATTATCCTAAGAACTAGAAATATACCTGTATTCAAAAAAGATTAAAAAAATATTAAATGGACTTTAATCTGTAGAGATATGGTTGTTACATTTTCAATTAATTTCACCTTTGTTCATTCAGAAATTGCATTAATGTTTAACACTTTAAGTATATCGTTGTATAGTCTATTGAGATGTAATTCATATAACTTACAGTTCACCCCTTTAAAGTATAAAATTCAATGGCTTTTGGTACATTCACAGAGTTATGCATCCATCATGGCAATCAGTTTTAGAATACTTTCATTGCCCGCAAATGAGACCCTACATACCTTAAACATCACTCTTCAATTCTTCTGTCATCCTTCGAGGTGTAGACCACCACTAGCCTGCTTTCTGTCTGTATAGATTTGCCTATTCTTGGCATTTCCTATAAATGGAATCACATTTCCTATAAATCACATTTCCTATAAATGGAATCACAATATATGGTCCTTTGTAACTCTCTTTTCCACTTAACATCATGTTTTTAAGGTTTGTCTATGTTGTAGCAATACAGGTACTTCATTTCTTTTTTATTGCTGAATAATATTCCATTGTTTGGATATGCCATATTTTGTTTATCCATTCATCAGTTGATAAACATTGAGTTATTCTTACCTTTTGACTATTATGAGTAAAACTGCTATGATAATTTGTGTACATGTTCTTATAAGGGTACATGTTTTTAATTCTATTTCACTGCATTTCATTCCATTTTTTTGCATTCATAGCTAGGAGCAGAATTTCTAGATCATATGGTAACTCTATTTTAACCTTTTCAGGAATTGCTAGATAGTTTTTTAAAGCAGCTGCACAATATTACATTCACCCTAGCAATGTATGAGTGTTCCAACTTCTCTATACCTTTGCCAACACATTCTTATCCATGTTGTTTATTGCAGCCATCTTAGTGGATACAAGTGTTATCTCATTTCTTGTGCATTTCCCTGATATGTAGTGATGCTGAGATTTTATATGGGTTTTTTTGTCCATTTGTGTATATCTTTAGAGAAATATTTGTTCAGATCATTTGCCCATCTTTAAATTGGATTATCTTTTATTATTGAGTTATAAAATTCTTTTTAAAGATTTTGTTTACTTGTTTTTTTTTTTTAAAGATTTATTTATTTATTTGACAGAGAGAGAGATCGCAAGTAGGCAGAGAGACAGGAAAAGAGGCAGGAAGAGAAGGAGGGGGAGCAGGCTCCCCACTGAGCAGAGAGCCTGATGCGGGGCTTGATCCCGGGACCCGAGCAGAAGGCAGAGGGCCAACCCACTGAGCCATCCAGGCAGCCCCTGTTAAGTTGTTTTTTAAAAATATATATATTTTTAAAGTTTATTTGACAAAGAAATAGAGAGCACAAGTAGGCAGAGCGGCAGGCAGGCAGAGAAGGAGAAGCAGGCTCTCTGCTGATCAGGGAGCCCGATGTGGGGCTCATCCCTGGACTCTGGGATCACAACCTGAGCCAAAGGAAGCTGTATCACTGACTGAGCCATGCAGGCAACTAATATTTTAATTATTTATTTGAGAGAGAAAGGAAAAAAAAAAAAAAAAAAGCTGGGGGAGGGGCAGAGGGAAAGGAACAAAGACTCCTTGCTGAGCAGGAGCCCAGGATCATGACCTGAGCTTAAGGCAGACGCTGAACTGACTAAGCCACCCACACACTTGAGTTGTAAAATTTTTTAAATGTATTTTAGCTGTCAGGAGTGCAGCTGAACTGGAAGAAAGAGCAAGCTGCCAAGTGTCAGAGTAGCTATTTAAAGCAACAAGCCACAAATGAAAGAGTTAAGCCCTTACTTACTTACTGAGAAGGTGTAAGCAAGAGGCTAAAATCAGAGAAAGCACTCTCCGTTTCCATTTTTCTCCATGGTATGATGTGCCAGTTGAGGGTCAGGCAGTTTGGCATGGATAGAGTGGCCTCAAGGTTGAGGAGGCCCAAACAAAACTCTCTGGCAGTATTATGGATGTGGGAGTGGGGTAAGGGAGAGAGGGAAAGACTAGGAGTGTGAAAATACTGGGTAATGAGTTGGAGTAAGTAGAATTTTGTGAAAGCTGTCCTCTCCCCTGTAGAAGGAGTTCTCAGCAGAGGTGTTTCGAAAGATCTGTCCAAGGTCTCTCAGATTAAATGAGGTAAGAATGAAAGCACTGGGGCTAGGAACATAAATATGGAAAGCATGATCTTGACCAGCCATAGAGTTGAGTCCTTAAGTACAATTCCCTTCAGAAATGGCCATGTACCAGCCATGCAGCGAGTCTGGTGTGCAGAGTACAGCTTTGCACCATGAGGTCTGCCTGACTAAACATTTGTTACTGCCCATGCTCAGACCTGAAAAACCACACATAGGTTTTTAACCATGAGTCAAGACTCCTTGCTAGGTAGAAGTCTCTTAGCAGATACATAATTTGGACAACTTTTCTTTCATTTTCTACCTTGTCTTTTTTTTTTTTTTTTAATATTTTATTTATTTATTTGACAGACAGAGATCACAGTAGGCAGAGAGGCAGACAGAGAGAGAGAGAAGGGGAAGCAGGCTCCCGGCCAAACAGAGAGCCCGATGAGGGGCTCAATCCCAGAACCCTGGGACCATGACCCGAGCCAAAGGCAGAGGCTTTAACCCACTGAGCCACCCAGGCGCCCCTCTACCTTTTCTTTTCACCTTCTTGATGGTTTGTGAAGTTTTTCTTGATCTATCTTTAAGCTCACTGATTCTTTTCTCAACCATGTCCAGTCCACTGAGGAGCCTGTGAAAGGCATTCTGGTTTTGATTTCTTTCATTTCCTCTTAATTCTTAGAGTTTCCACCTCTCTGCTTACATTACTCATTTGCTCTTACAACAACTTGTCCACTTTTTCCATTTTAGTCTTTAGCATGTTAATCATATTTGTTTTAAATTCCCAGTATGATAATTTCAACAGCTCTGCCATATCTGAGTCTAATTCTGACTCTTTCTTTGTCTGTCTGACTGTTTTTTCTTGTCTTGTAGCATGCCTGGTCAATTTTGTTGAAAGCCTGTCATTATGTATTGGAGAACAGGAAGTAAACTAAATAATCCTTTGGTGTGAAGTTTGTGTTAATCTGGGTAGGAGTGGCTTGTGTCTAACGTTTATAGTAGCTGTAGGTGCCAGAGGCTTCAAATGCATCTAATGTTCTTGTTTTTTTTTTTTTTTTCCCCTGTTGACCTTGGACTTTCCTAAGTACTACTCCTTAGAGAGAGTCTGTGTCTTGCAAAACTAACAATCAAAATCCACTGTTATTCCACTGCAACTGTTAGTGTAGTACTAATCTAAGGTTGGGGCAAAAAACCATTCTGTAGTCTTATGACTGAACCTTTCTTTTAGTAATCCTGTGTCCTTGAGCTGTGAACTTTAAGGGTATGGGGGTGTGTGGCATTTTTAACTTTCATTCATGGAATTATTAATCAAAATTGCATAAGTGGATCTATAGAGCTACAGATCAGTTGCCAAACAGGAGGGAAGTGGAATGTTTCAGAGACATTTTGAAATGTTCCAAAGGAACCTATACTAGCTAAAAAGTTACATTAAACTGTGATTACACAACAGATTATATTCAATCCTGCGTTTGCTCAGTAAGTTCTTCTTTATATTTGCCTTTCCCTTTTCCAATTTGTCAAGATTTGGCTCTGCACTCAAGAATTTTTTTCTCTTTGTTCAGTTTTGGCCTGATGATAACCACCCTGCTCAGGTTAATGCCCACGTGAATAGTTATGCCGTTGGCCTTCCTAGGCTTCATCTATTTGATGTAGATGATATATCCTTTGTCTAGGCCTGGACTAACATGCCACCTTCAGGATTGTTGTAGTGTCCCTGAACCACCTGGACCTCATCATCTTTGTGAACAGGCATAGAGCAGACTTTGTCCTTTGTCCTTCTGCCACAACTGCTTGGAGAGCTGAAAGACATGATCTTCTTGAGCATATGCAAGAGGGACCTAAAGCAGTGTTAGCCCTAGGTCACAAGGAATTAAATTTCATGATGACCTGGTACCGAATAGGCTCAAAAGTGCGTGCCTTCTCACGTGTTTCTGAGATCCCTTCACCCGCTTAGGTGAATCATGAAAGCTACAGAGTGATGAAGTGATAGAAATGCCCTCATGGCAGGTGGGATTAGGCTCTGGTAACATTTTATTTTTTCCTAGGGAGTAGGCCTTTGCTATGGAGAATGTTTTAGGCACATTTCACCATTGTTACTCTTCCCCCCAGAGGCTGGAGGGGAGCTTTCTCAAAATTTCACCATGAGAACCTGGCAGGTTTCCTAGAAGTAAAGCCCAGAAAATTGAGGGGTCCCATAAGACTGTGGCTACCAAGAGTTTCTTTCCTATAGGCAGTCCAACCCAGTTTTCAGAAATTTATCAAAATTATCATTTAACCATTCCTAGTTTATAGTTACTGTGGTTTCTGCTCTTCAGGTAAGCAGATCTCAGCTGTGACTCTTTGGAGTGCCCTTTACCACTCCATATGTGAGTGGTAGTTTTCCCTACAACTTCAGTTCTCTGATAGGTCCCAGAAGAGTTGATTTGTAGTACATTCAGATTTTTCTTGTTATAAGAATGGGAGTGTTGACTTCCGAGCTCTTTACATATCAGGGATACTGGAAGACATATCTTAGAGCATGGACTCCTAGAATGTATCCTTTACTCTCAGTTTCCAATGTGGATGCATCACCCTATTTAAAAAAAAAAAAAAAATTTCCTCTCAAGACAGACTTCGTTTTTTTTCTTTTTTTTTTTTTGGTTGAAGGTGACTGTGGTATTTTATGTCACCACAGGCAATATGTCACACAGTTAAGAACTTGATTCTGAAACCAAAATATGAGAGCTTGAATTCTGGCTCTACTTCTTTTCCAAGTGTGCTACTTTGAGAAAGATACTTCACTTGTTCTTTATTTCTTCATCTAAAGAAATGAGGCCCGAAATAGTAATTTTCTCTCAAAGAAAGGAATAATTGCACTAATACACACAAACATCTTAGAGCAGTGTCTGGCACAAAGTAAGTACTTAATAAATATTGGCTATTATTAAATTTCCCCAAAGTTCATCTGTTTTTCTATTGGTGTCAGAGAGTGGGAATGTTTTTAAGACAGTGTATCCACTGTCCCTTTAGAATTTAAAGACCAGCTCAGATTGGCATCAGAACTGATAGAAATCAGCAGGCAGCTTCAAATAAAGAAGCTAGGCTATAGCAAAGAGTTTTCTAATTGAGAGACACGCCTTTGTCCCTGACGACGTAGGGCAAAAGTCCAACAGCTTTGTTTTATTTTGTTGAAATCATTGTGTGTTTGAAGAATTGTCCTCATGGATAGTTTATGGATTCTGGAAAACTTCCTACAAAAGCAAGACTCTTTGATCTATAAGTGTTTGCTTTTCATTTAAAAAAATAAAAAACACAAAACAAAACAACAAAACAAAAAACAAACCCAACAACAACAGAAAACTACCACTAACAACAAGTAAACCCAATATAAAAATCTAAAATAAAAGTTTTATAGGAGCTTTAAAGTCCTCTTCTTCTCCCCAGAAAGAACCCCATTGTTATGATATATGTGATTGTATTGCCATAACTGGGGATGTGACCCACGTCCCTCAACAGGAATGGAGATGTTCAAGTAAAGGAGGGTAGGCGGGGTTGTCTTTGGAGCTGATTGTTTAATTCCATATTGCCTTTTTTCTCCATGACAAGACTGGCTAATGCTCACATATTGAAGTTAAAAAAAAAAAAAAAAAGTTTGTCTTCAAGAGTACCCAGTTCTTATATTGCTCTTTTCACCAGTTTCATCCCACCTTCAAGCCTCCCAGCTTTAAGCATCTTCAATGATATACATTAATAAGTGCCCATAAGTCACATTCAAATATGTGGGAAATTATGAGAAACCTCACACCTGGTTCTGGCCCCCTAAAGATCTGCAGTCCAATGTTGTATGCTGCTCTTTGCAACTTTGACTAGTTCTGCCTTCCTTGAATCTTACTCTGTATTTTCTCTTTATTCACTAAACTATTGACTTTTGGAGGAGGATGTAGAGCTCATTTAACGTCATTCATTTTACTTTTTGTGGCAAAGGTAATGCTACAGGCTCATCATTTCCACTTATTTTACATCCAGGGAATTCATTTGATATGAAAATTTATTTGATAATATTCAAAATTGATACAGGTTACCCACATTCTGGATGTGATGGAGTTCTTACCTGTAGAATTACATAAGCCATGATATTATATAAGCCATTTCGAAGTCTGGCTACTGAATCATCCTACAGGGTCTTCCTTGCTCTCTCTCTCTCCCTGTCTTTGGAACCAAAAATGGAAGACTCTAAAAAACAGAGCCACAGTATGAAATATGCCCGGTCTTTAAATTACTACTTGAAAGGGTGCTATCCCAAGAGTCATCTGATAAGAAAATTCTCTGGGATTTTGTGATCAGAAAATATATTTTATTATGTGTTAATAATGAATAAAGATGTTTTGCAGTTGTTACAGCAGTTGTCAATAAATGATACACAGAGAATTGAATTTCAGATAATTGAAATAAGATATTCTAGTTGACATATCATTTTGTGTCAGGGCTGGAATTAAAAGTCCACCTTGAATTTGATATCATTTTCTTTTTACTTCTTTCACTGTTCAATCTCAGCAGTTATAAAAAAAAGAAAAAATATATCAAAACATAAGAAATCAACACTGAAATTCTGAATTTCAAGACATTCAATGCCTTGGGTACTTGCCATTGCTTCTCCTAACAGAATTTCTAAAATTGAACTTCAAGAGGTCTGGCTAAAAGTTGGGGGAGATAGATGTGGTCATTATACAATTAGTCAAAATTAAATCACAAGAATCACCACAAATTGTATGAAATAAGTCCATTTTCGTTCCCAGAGGCCAAATTTTCCTTTGAATCGAAATGATGATAATCACATGAGCTTGTGAATCCTTAATTGCATTTTTTAAAAAGATTTTATTTATTTGCTAGAGAGGTAGAGAGAGAGAGCACAAGTAGGCAGAGCAGCAGGCAGAAGGAGGGGAGAAGCAAGTTCTCTGATGAGCAGGGAACCCGACATGGGACTCCATCCCAGGACCCTAGGATCATGACCTGAGCCAAAAGCATCCACTTAACTGACTGAGCCACCCAGGCGCCCTCTTTAATTCCATTTAACACTCTATCCATGCCAGTGGATGAGCTACACTGTTGAAGGTATCTGACTAAAGGAAATACTTTGAGGCCAAAGTAAACTGTCAAAATGAGGCTAAGTTTAGCTTTGTAAGAGAGCAGATTTAAATGTCAGTGGGTTTCTTACCACGAGCTAAGGAAGTAATAAAATATTTGTGCCCCACAGAAGCATTTTAAATGTTGAAGACAGGACAAGGTTTGTAACCTATTTTTTTTCTAAACTACAAGACTAAGATCAGACCCCATACAAGCTGAGGGTTCCTTGAAATCTGAGCTGTTTCACAGTGGGTATATACAGTGTTTCCAATACAAAACTCTTTAATTCAATGGCTCTGACAATGAATGGTTACAACCGAATCACAGAGGGTGATTGCCTCTGTGACCACGCTGTCACCTCAGATGCTCCAGTGAGTGTTTAAAGAATGCCAGTGATAGGAACAACATTTTCTTTCTCAATTCTCTTTTCAACATGGTTAAATTATCTGCATAAAGTGACTCAATCAAAAGGAAGCGGAATTCTGCTGTTATGAAATCTTACATTCTTTCACGGTTAAGAGAAAGAAAGAAAATAAAGCTTGGAAGGAGGGTGTTTTAACTTTGCAAACAAAAAAAAAGTTACTTTTTTTTCTCGGAGCTTTTCCTTAGGAAGTTGTTGAGAATCTGGTAGCTGTTATGAACTGTATTTCAGTTGTGATTGTTGGATTTTATATTTTGCATTTTGGGAAACTTTCCATGTTCTTGTTCCTTTTTTTTTTTTTAACATTTGTAAAACAATTGCATGAAATGACTTTAAAAAAATCTTTCCAGAGTTATCTGCCAAAAATGTGAGTAACTTTCCTACATTGTATTCCTATAGGTCTTTCTTCAGAACAGATGAGTTACTCAGGTGCCCTAGGACAGGGCTGTATATTCAAAAAAACAGTGCGGCTTTTGGGGTGTATTCATTTATATTATTTTGGCATTTCTATAAAAAAACAAATACACTACACAGCATATTGTTTCCATGCAGTAATTATCTAACAAAAATATGGCTATAAAGTATAAGGATAATTACTACAAAACTTTCATCACAGAGAACATTCTAACGTGAACCTTAAGGCACTTATTTTAGAATATATATATATATATATATATGTGTGTGTGTGTGTGTGTGTGTATGTGTGTGTGTATATATATATATAGATAGATAGATGTATCTAGAGACTATATACTATTAATATATTAATTTATACTTTGGTATCATATGTAGTAAATATTGACAAGATAATCTATATGTTTGACACTCTAAAGAATTTCCCGATTCACTCATCAGAGGATAGGATAGATTTTATTGCTGACAATCAGACTGACTTTGGGCTTTGACCCAAATGGCAATGGCTTTCGCCTATCAACTAAGGAAGCAACCACGTTGGAACGATCAGAAACCCAAAGGAAAGCCACGCCTGTTCTTCAAGGGGAAAACAGATGATAAATGACATGATGCACTTTCTCCCACAACCATTGTCCTTTTTTCCCTTGAGTAATTTTTCAGATATAGGCGGTCCCCAATTTGTAAGTTCACAAAGTTCACTTGTCAGGAGCACTGTTGAAACAGAACATAATGTCCCATACAATCAATGTTATTCTGGTTGGTGCTGAGGTTGATGTCTTTTTCTTTTTTCTGCCCCCATTTTTCTCTTTTTCTGCTCTTGGGAATCCTTTGCTACCTCCCTCCCTGTGGTTTTCATAGAGCACCTCCACACCCCTTGACACCGGCCCTAGTCAAATGCAATAATTAAGCAAAGGAGTAGACGCCATCCAAGTTGGACCCATCATACTACCCTAAGCCCCAGCCGCCACAAGTCATAGTGACTTAGCGGGGTGGTGATTGCGTGGTTCAAGCTGAGCCTGGCTTATTGCATTCTGTTTTAGGAATATTCCATTCCAGGAACTGTGGAGTAAGATCTCTATATTCTCTACTCTGAAACTGAGGTTCTGAACTCATTGCTGTTAGAATCAGTATTTCCCACCATGTAAAGTCACGGGCTTATAAGGGGGAGTGAAACTAACTGGCCATGAGAAGCCGAAATGAGAAAGAAAGAGAGAGAGGGAGAGAGACAGCTGACAATGGTTTTCATTGCCTGAAGGCCAGAATTGCCTTAGTTCTTAGTTTATGAGTCTGGTTGTTTAACTCTTTGAGTATGGAAGCCCCTAGTAATCAAATATAACAAGTATAAATATATACGAATATAGCAAATATAACAAATATATACAAAACAAATATAACAAAACAGCTCTTTCTCTTCCCCACTATTCTTTCTTCCCCTTGAGTCTATTTTAATCTGTCTCTTATAATTTGGTGCCCTACATAAAATGATTGATGGATTTAGAAATGTATTTTGTCCACAATGCAGGGAACTGGCCATTAGTATGAGCCTGGGGAACCTCTCCTTTCTTTTTTCTCTAATCTACTTTCATCATGATATCAGATAACCTAAACAAAAGATTCAGGCCCAGTATTTTGAATTAAATATCTCCTTCTCTTGTAACCATGACAATAACAGTATGGTGAAAAAGGAACATACTTGAGTATTCTCAGAATTCTTCCAATTTTCTGAGACCTTCAGCCCAAGTAAAGAGCCCAGGCAGACCTCCAATATTGTGCTAGTTAACTGCTTAGAGTACACTTATGAAGGCGACGTTTGTAATACTGGCAGTAACTGAAATAGAGCTTTGATCATCTAAGAACGGCCTTCATGGCATACTCATCCACTCATTTGCATTTTTTAAAATTATGTTATTTAATTTAATTTTTTTCAGTGTTCCAGAATTCATTGTTTATGCACCACACCCAATGCTCCATGCAATACATGCCCTCCATAATATCCACCACCAGGCTCACCCATCCCCCCCACCCAGCCTCCCCTCAGAAGCCTCATTTTGCTTCTCAGAATCCACAGTCTCTCATGGTTCATCCCCCCAACCCCAACTTCCCCCAACTCACTTCTCCTCTCCATCTCCCAATATTTTCCAAGCAGAAAGAGTCAATTAACATGTGGTTTCACTTACTTATGGAGTGTAAGGAATAACACGGAAGTCATTTGCCCTTTATTTGGTTTTGTTTTCTGAAACACCTGAGTCATCTCAATAGTAGGAATAAAAATACTCCTCAAAGTAGCAATTATGTTACCATGATGATGCTGATTGTTAACTTATACTAATTATACTAGTTCATCTCAGATGAAAATATTCTTTATTTCTTGAGAGGTATGAACCCTCCCAGGCTCTGATAATACTTTTTCACATTCTGGAACAATTCATTTGTATGCACTTTAAAATTACAGGTATTTATTTTATGTGCATGCTCTACTATCTCAAGACTTTCTGAAAACGCACACACATACACATATGTGTATGTATTTTCCTTTTTAGCCATAGTATCTCTACTGCTTCTTGGTATAATCACACTCAAAACTAATACATCTGCCTGAAGTGTGTTTGGTGAAAGGCAGGGAGTGGTCAGGAAGAAGAGTATACTGCTGCATCCATTTTGTCTTCCACACTTTTTCTAATTCTCTATCCCTGGGGAGGGTTAGGCTAGTTTATTTGGTGGGTACATTCATTTATTTAATAAGTACTATTGATGCATACAACCTACATTCTAGGAATTCAAAGATTAATAGAATAGACTCCTTGACAATAAGTTCTCAGCCCAGTGAAAAGATGATAACATAATCAGATATATTTTTTTAAGAGAGAGAGGGGGAGTAGGGTCAAGGAAGAGAGAGAGAGAAATCTCAGCAGGCTCCATGCCCTGTGCAGAGCCAGACACGGGACTCAATCTCACAACCCTGAGATCATTACCTGAGCTGAAATCAAGAGTCAGACACTTAACCAACTGAGCTACCCAGGTGCCCCAATCAGATAATTTTAGTAGTTACAATAGGCAATTTGAGTGTGCAGAGGATTGATACCAGACTCTGCCTTAAAAAATTGAAAGAAGTTATGGTTTAAATGCATCATAGAGGATGAGTAAAATGAACTCAGAAAAGGCTGTGTTTATAGGATAAATGATAAGAGGTTGGTGACAGAAATGAGGACCAGGAAGAATGTATTTCAGGAATAGAACACAGCATTGGGAAAACAAGATAGTATGCGAAGCAGTTCAGTGTTGCAAGAGTACTAAGTGTGACATAGTTGATGATTAAAGCTGAGAATTAAGATATAGGGGTTTGAGGTTTTTTTGTGAATAAGGAGTCACCCTTATTTTAATATGTCAGTAGCATAAATAGATTTACTTTTTTAAAATTAACATATAATGTATTATTTGCTTTAGGGGTACAGGTCTGTGAATCATCAGTCATATATAGTTCATAGCACTTAACATAGCACATACCCTCCTCAATGTCTATAACCCAGCCACCCTATCACTCCCCCAACCCAGCAACCCTCAGTTTGTTTCCTGAGATTAAGAGTCTCCTATGCATTTGTCTCCCTCTCCAGTCACATCTGGTTATATATTTTTCCCTCCATGCTCCTGCCTTTCAAATTCCTCATATCAGAGAGATCATATGATAATTTTCTTTCTCTGATTGACTTATTTCACTTAGCCTAATACCCTCTAGTTCCATCTATGTCATTGCAAATAGCAAGATTTCAATTTTTGATGGCTGCATAATATTCAATTATATATTATATATATATATATATATATATATATATATATTACATATTCTTTATCCATTCAATATAGATTATTTAAATCAATTCCTATAACATCAGGCTTAAGACTATGCCTGAGTAGGATAATCTCATACTGCACTTGCAAACATGATGGAGACTTAGCTGTTCCAAGTCAACAAAAGTCCTTCAACCATTAGAAAATGGCCAAACTATATAAATACAAAATTTACAGGGAAAAAAAATGGAAATGACTTTTATTTATTTATTTATTTTTAAATATTTTATTTATTTATTTGAGAGAGAAATGGAGCAGAAGCAGGGGAAGCATCAGGCAGAGGGAGAAGCTTGAGAGGCTTCCTCTCAAGCAAGGAGCCCGATGTGGGACTCAATCCCAGGACCCTGGGATCATGACCAGAGCCAAAGCAGACACTTAACCAACTGAGCCACCCAGGCATCCTGGCAAAGAGAAAGTTTTGAAAGCAGCAAAACAAAAACCAAAAACCAACTCATCATGTACCAGTGAGCCCCCATGACTATCAGCAAACTGCTCAATAGAAACCTTGCACTGCAGAATAGAGTAAGATGACATATTCAAAGGGCTAAAGAAAAACTTCCAGCCAAGAATACTGTATCTAGAACCTTTCAATCCAAAATTGGAGAATGTATAATTTCTAAGGCAAACAAGATGAGGGAGTTAATCATAACTAGACTTGACTTTCAAGAAGAGCTGAAGAGAGTTTTTCAAGTTAAAATAAAAGGACATTAAATAGAAACACAAATATATATGGAAGTATAAACTCAGAGCTAACAAAAAATATACAAGTACAGAATATTGTGATATTGTAATGATGGCACATAAATCACTTCTAATTTTAGTGGAAAAATTTTTAAAAAGTACTAAAAATAACTAGCTTTACAAAAATTTGTTAATAAATATACAATATAAAAGCATGTAAATTGTGACATCTATAATATAAAGGTATGTGTGAGAAGTAAAATTGTAGAATTTTTATATATGAATAAAATTAAATAGTGATCAGCTTTAAAAACACTTGTAATTAGAAGTGTTTAATGTTAGCCTTGTGGTAACTATGAAGAAAATACGCATAGAAGATACACAAAATAAAAATTAAAAAAAGATTCAGAAAAAGGTGGGATAGAGAGGTGAAGGGTAGTAATGAGGGCACTTTTTGTGATGAGCCCTGGGTGTTGTGTGTAAGTGATGAATCACTGAATTCTTCTCCAGAACCAATATGGTTCTGTATGTTAACTAAGTAAAACTTAAATTAAAAAAAAAGAGTTAAAAAAAGAAAAAAGAGTCATAGAATATCACTATAAAAATTAAGAAAACATAAAGACAGCAAAAAAAAAAAATAGAAAAATAAAGAAAGAAAAGAAGGAAGGAAGAAAGAAAGAAACCAGGAACAAAAGAACTACAAGAGAGACAGAAAAAAAATGAGCAAAATGGCAACTGTTAGCCTTGTCTTATCAATAATTAGCTTAAATGCAAATGGACTAAACTCCCTAATCAACAGGTATAGAGTGGCCAAATGGACTCAAAATAAAGATTCAACTTTATGCTATCTACCAAACACTCTCTTTAAATTTAAAAACACAGTTAGGCTGAAAGTGAAAGAATAGAAAATGATATTTCATGTAAATGGTAACCCAAAGAGAGCAAGTGTAGCTAAATTAATATCAGACAGAGTTGACTTTAAATCTAAAACTATCACAAGAGAAACATAGACATTATATAATAATAGAAGAATTAATTGATCAAGAAGATATAGCAATTATAGAGAGATATGCATGACCATCAGGGCACCTAACTACATAAAACAAACATTAATAGAACTGAAGGGAGAAATAGAAATAAAATAATAGTAGGGGTCTTCAGTATCTCACTTTCAATAATGGATAGAACACCCAAGCAAAAAGTCAATAAGAGACTTGAGCAATACTATCAACCAAATGGACTAAACAGACATATACAGAACATTCCATCCAACAGCAACAGAGTGCACATTCTTTTCAAATGCACAGGAAATGTAAGAATACATATAATGTATTTTTAACAAGTTAAAGACATTAAAATGATAACAACTAACTTTTCCAACAAGTTTTGGTGAATATGTGAAGAAATGGGAACCTTGGTACACTGTTGGTGAAAGTGTAAAATTGTGCAGCTGGTTGTGAAAACAGTGTGGAGTTTCCTCAAAAAACTAAAAGTAGATCTACAATTGTTAGATCATCTTGGTGGATAGTCCCTTTAAGAATTATGTAGCATCCTTCTGTATCTCTGACTACAGTCTTTAGTTTAAAATCTAATTTATCTGATATGATTCTCATATCATACCCCATCATACCCCGGCCTTCTTTTGAGGCCCATTGGCATGAAAGATGTTTCTCCATCCCTTCGCTTTCAGTCTGGGTGTATCCTTAGGTTCAAAATGGGTTTCTTGTAGGCAACATATGGATGGGTCCTGTCGTTTTATCCAATCTGCAACCCTGTGTCATTTTATGTGCTCATTTAGGCCATTCACATTGAAAGTGATTATTGATAGATACGTTTTTATTGACATCGTGTTACCTTTGAAGTCTTTCTTTCTGTATATTGTCTCCATATTTCTGTTCAATGATATTCTTAGGATTTTTCCTCTTTTATAGAACGCCCCTTAATATTTCCTGCAGTGTCGGCTTTGTGGTCGCATACTCTTTTAAGCCTTGCCGGTCTTGGAAACTCTTTATATCTCCATCCATTTTGAATGTCAGTCTTGCTGGATAAAGTATTCTTGGCTGCATGTTCTTCTCATTTAGTTCCCTGAATATATCTTGCCAGCCCTTTCTGGCTTGCCAGGTTTCTATGGACAGGTCTGATGTTATTCTGATGGGCTTTCCTCTGTATGTAAGGAGCTTCTTTGTCCTAGCTGCCTTCAAGAGAGCCTGTCTACAACTATGATTCCTCATTTTTACTATCAGGTGTCTCGAGGACTTTCAAGATTCTATAATCTTGGGGGGAGACCATTTTGTCTCCAGTACATGAACGCTGGTTCCATTTGCAAGATTGGGAAAATTTTCATAGAGAATTTGATCCACTATATCTTCTGACTTCTTTTTTTTCTCCTCCCCTTCAGGGATTCCAATAATTCTGATGTTACAACATTTCATGGTGTCATTTATTTCCCTAATTCTGTTTTCGTGGCTTCTAAGCTGTTTGATCCAGGCTTCCTCCTGATCCTTTTTTTTTATCTGTTTGTCCTCCAGATCACTAATTCTATCTTCTGTCTTAGTTACCCTAGTTTTTAGAGAATTTAGATTAGATTAGAACTCATTGAGAGCATTGTGAACATCATCCCTGGTGGCTTTCAGTTCTGCCCTAATCAATTCCATTTTGTCATCCATGGCTTTCTCCAACCTAGCTATTGCCTGGATAATTTTTAGCCTGAATTCCCTTTCTGACATATTATCTATGTCGATAGCCATTAGCTCTGTTGCAGAAGGCCCAGCCTCTGAATTTTTCTTCTGTTGGGCATTCCTCCTCCTAGTCATTTTGGTGAGAGATGGCAGAACAGATTTAGCTGGATGTATCGACCATGGTGCAGTCAAGGTGCACCCTGAAATGCTTCTGAGCAATCAAGAGTCCCCACCAAAATGAAAGAAAAAATAAAGAGAGTAAAAAGAAAAGAAAAAGAGAAAGAGAGAGAGGTAGGAAAAAAAAAGATAAAATAAAAGAGAAGGCCCAGCCCAAATGGGCCCCAAGGTAAAATTTATAAAGTATACAACCAAAAACAGAAAAAACAAAAAGACTGATAAAAGTAGATGACAATAGAAAATATATATATATATATATATATATATATATATATATATATATATACAAAAGCAAAACAACAACAAAACAAAAACCTCATCAAAAAGAACCTCAAGTATAAGATTTATATACTACCAGGACACACACCCTTTGATATCAGCCACAGCAACTTCTTTCAAGATATGTCTCCAAAGGCAAAGGAAACAAAAACAAAAATGAACTTTTGGGACTTCATCAAAATCAAAAGCTTCTGTTATTTTTGTCAACAAAACAAAGAGGCAACCCACGGAATGGGAGAAGATATTTGCAAATGACAGTACAGACAAAAGGATCTATAAAGAAATTCTCAAACTCAACACACACAAAACAGATAATCATGTAATAAAATGGGCAGAAGACATGAACAGACACTTCTCCAATGAAGACATACAAATGGCTATCAGACACATGAAAAAATGTTCATCATCACTAGCCATCAGGGAGATTCAAATTAAAACCACATCGAGATACCACCTTACACCAGTCAGATAGCCAAAATTAAGCAAGACAGGAGACAACGTGTGTTGGAGATGTTGTGGAGAAAGGGAACCCTCTTACACTGGTGGTGGGAATGCAAGTTGGTGCAGCCACTTTGGAGAACAGTGTGGAGATTCCTTAAGAAATTAAAAATAGAGCTTCCCTATGACCCTGCAATTGCACTACTGGGTAGTGCCTCAAAGATACAGATGTAGTGAAAAGAAGGGCCATCTGTACCCCATTGTTTATAGCAGCAATGGCCACGGTCGCCAAACTGTGGAAAGAACCAAGATGCCCTTCAACAGACAAATGGATAAGGAAGATGTGGTCCATATACACTATGGAATATTATGCCTCCATCAGAAAAGATGAATACCCAACTTTTGTACAACATGGATGGAACTGGAAGAGATTATGCTGAGTGAAATAAGTCAAGGCCAATTATCATATTGTTTCACTTATTTGTGGAGCATAACAAATAATATGGAGGACATAGGGAGATGGAAAGGAGAAGGGAGTTGGGGTAAATTGGAAGGGGAGCTGAACCATGAGAGACTATGGACTCTGAAAAACAATCTGGGGGTTTTGAAGGGGCAGGGGGTGGGTGGTTGGGGGAACAAGGTGGTGGATATTATGGAGGGCATGTATTGCATGGAGCACTGGGTGTGGTGCATAAACAATGAATTCTGTTACACTGAAAAGAAATTTTAAAAAAGTAGATCTACAATATAATGCAGCAATCCCACTTCCTAGTATATGTTCAAAAGTATTGAAATCAGGATCTCTAAAAGATATCTCAGTATAAAGTTTCAGTTATGGAAATCAGTAAGTTTTAGAGATTTTTTGTACACCATAGTGCCCATTAACATTACTATATTGTACACTTAAACATTTAAGAGGGTAGATCTTATGTTAAATGTTGCTACCACACACAAAAAAAAGAACAAAGGGAGATAAGAAAACTTTTGGAGGTAATGGATATATCTATTACCTAATTGTGGTGTTGGCTTCACAGGTGTATAAATATGTTTAAACCCATCAAATCATGTGCATTAAATATGTGTAGTTTTTGTATATCAATTATTTCTCAATAAAGCTATTAAAAATAGTTCTTGGAATTACCAAAAGAGACAGAGAGAAAGATGGAAAACATGAAAGAGGTAAAGAATCATAAAGGAGAATATGAAGGTTTTTGCCATATATTCAGAATATTTTTTCCCTGTGTTCACTAAAGAAGCTTAAAAAATTGATTTGGAGAGATGGAAATGATTACCATATCTGGTAGGTGTTTGTGGGTCCCAGGTCAGTACAAATGCAGATATACATTAAACCTATGTAAATATTTGAGAGTTAGAATTCAAACTAACAAATTATTAAATAATTTATATCTTTCTTCCTTGACAAATATACCTTCATAACTATAAAAATGTGCTAAGTTATGACTTTTATAGAACTAAAAATGATCAGATTATCAAAGGTGACTAACAAATTATTGTTGTGCATTTTTGGGTTTTATGGTGATGGACGAGTGATATTTGGATGAATAATATACAAAAACATACACAATTTATAAATCATTACATTAAATTTTAAAATTTTATTTTTCTTCATTTCAAAAGGCCAATATTATATTATTAAAAACAAAATTCTTATATAACTTTTTTCAGTCACAATTATGTCAAATTAAAGAACTGTCCTTGAGTTACCATAGTTCTTATATATTTTATTTTATTTATTTTTATTTTTTATTTTTTTGTTGTTATATATTTTAAATTCATCTAATTTTAAATAATTATTAGATTTGGGAATGTTCTAAGAACTTTATATCACACCTAGATTAAAAAAAAATTTTTTTAATAGACATGTTATGTATTTTTATCCCCAAGGGTACAGGTCTGTGAATCGCCAGGTTTACACACTTCACAGCACTCACCATAGCACATACCCTCCCCACTGTCCATAACCCTACCCCCCTCTCCCAAACCCCCTCCCCCCAGCAACCCTCAGTTTGTTTTGTGAGATTAAGAGTCTCCCTCCTAATCCCATCTTGTTTCATTTATTCTTCTCCTACCCTCTTAACCCCCCCATGTTGCATCTCCACTTCCTCATATCAGGGAGATCATATGATAGTTGTCTTTCTCCAATTGATTTATTTCGCTAAGCATGATACCCTCTAGTTCCATCCTTGTCATCGCAAATGGCAAGATTTCATTTCTTTTGATGGCTGCATAGTATTCCATTGTATATATTTTACCACATCTTCTTTATCCATTCATCTGTTGATGGACATCTAGGTTCTTTCCATAGTTTGGCCCTTGTAGACATTGCTGCTATAAACATTCAGGTGCACGTGCCCCTTCGGATCACTACGTTTGTATCTTTAGGGTAAATACCCAGTAGTGCAATTGCTGTGTCATAGGGTAGTTCTATTTTCAACATTTTGAGGAACCTCCATGCTTTTTTCCATAGTGGTTGCACCAGCTTGCATTCCCATTAACAGTGTAGGAGGGTTCCCCTTTCTCTGAATCCTTGCCAGCATCTGTCATTTCCTGACTTGTTAATTTTAACCATTCTGACTGGTGTGAGGTGATATCTCATTGTGGTTTTGATTTGTATTTCCCTGATGCCGAGTGATGTGGAGCACTTTTTCATGTGTCTGTTGGCCATCTGGGTATCTTTGCAGAAATGTCTGTTCACGTCTTCTGCCCATTTCTTGATTGGATTATTTGTTCTTTGGGTGTTGAGTTTGCTAAGTTCTTTATAGATTTTGGACACTAGCCCTTTATCTGATATGTTATTTGCAAATATCTTCTCCCATTCTGCCAGTTGTCTTTTGGTTTTGTTAACTGCCACATCTAGATTTTTTTAATAGAAATGTATAAAATATTGTTAAATTTAATATTAAATTAATATTGTAAGAATTAACTTTAATAAATTACTGTTCCATGGATAATGAAAATATTTTAATTAAATCAAATTAATTGCTCTCCTGTAATGAGTTTTACCATCTCATAAAGTGATACCTAGAGCTATACAATAATGTAAATCATTTGTACACCAAGAATTTATGTGTATACAAATACAGATTTAGAATAACCTGAATTAAATGAAAAAAGAAAGAATAACCTGAATTGTTAAATATTAGAAAATGCTTCTCAATCACCATGTACAACTAACTGTTGCAGACCAAGCTAAATTCTAGGTATTATGGAATCATAAATCAGAATAAAAATAAAAGAAAAAAGAAAATAGAAATTACAGAGTGGACCCACGACACTACTTGGAAATACATTATGTTATGGAATAATTTTTTTATATTCATTCTTTAGGAAAAGAAGAATTTGGGAAATTATGTAGTCTTCTGCTAACTCTTTAATTGCTCAAATAGTCTTTTAGCTATGAAGCACTGTCTATTTTTGACAATGGCTATCATATAACCTATGGATATTCATGCATTTCAAAGCAGTTTTTTTTTCCCCAAAAAATTCAAAAAGAGGTTTCTCAATGCTGTTAATTGTAAAAGCAGATATTTGAAGTTTTAGGGTGCACTGTACCAGCATTGAATGCTGAATTACAAGTGACAATTGTTCTCAAATAGTGTGTGTGTGTAGTGATGAAAGCAGGATTTTTAAAAATATGGGTTCTAAGATTGAACTCCTCTTGCCCAGGTGTTCAAGTTGTATTACCAACTAGAGTTCTGGAAGGATAAAATAAAGAGGACACAATATTAAAAAGAAGAAAACTGATTTTAAGTAAGTAATGGATGAAATTTTCTGAAAAATAAAAAAAAAGGCACAAAAGGGTCAGAGGCTCAGCTCAGGAACCCTAAGGAGTCTAGGGAAGTATAAATACAACTGGATTTAGCTAAATACTGCACAATGAATCTCAAGACATTGAAGAAAAAAAGGTTCTTTAAACAACTGGAGATGAAAACAAACTTTCTACAAAGAACACACTTTCCATTAATGAACTCTTGCTGAAGGATTTCTAAAGAATATATACTTCTGGGGGCACTTGGTTAAGTGTCTGCCTTCAACTCAGTTCATGATCCCTAGGTCCTGGGATTGAGCCCCTCATCAGGCTCCCTGCTCAGCGGGGAGTCTGCTTCAGTAAGAAGCAAAGCTTATCAGCTAAAAGCCTGTCAAATTCAATAAAAAGGAAAGAAAGAGAGAAAGAATGCAGTTATAAAAGCACATCTAAAAGAAAAGTGCACTGAGAGGTTGAGAGTAGAAAGATAATAATTACAATAGATAAATCACCAAATGAAAGTTAATGAAGGTGACACTCTAAGGAAGAAATATTTTAAGGCAGTGACAGAGATAAAGTGGTCACTACATAATCATTGAAAGAACAACTGCCCAGGAAGATATATTTGTGTGCTTCAAGCTGTACAAAGTTTCAAACTGTATAAGCTTCAAATTGTGTAAGGCAAAACTTGATAGACTAGCAAGAAGAAATACATCATCACGGTGGCAGGACTTAAAATAAGTCACTAGGTAATTGATCAAGAAGAAAAAACTTAGCAAGGATACATAAAATGTAAACTATACAATGAAAACTTATATCTCTCTCTGTCTCTCTCTATATATGTATATAACTATGGGTCTATATAGATGTAGATATATACATATATAAGTAGATATATACATATCCATGTGAAATTTTCACTATTTAAACCTTCTTGGTTTAAAACTGGCAACTAATTTCATATAGTTTAATTGAATATATAAAAAACTAAATCCAGGAATTGAGTATGGATTTTTTTCAAGCATTCTTGATAAACAACTAAAAATTATTAAAACCAATAAAAGAGTTTAGTAAAGTAGACAGATACTAGGGAAACATAAAATTAAATATTATATCCCAGAAGCAAAAACAAATTCTAAAAATATAATAGAAAAGAAAAGGAAATAGTCACAAATTTAAAAACCTTAAAAATATGGAAGTAAATTCAACAGGACTATGTAAAATTAATGATGGATTAATAAATGTAATTGAAAAATATAAGATAATCATAATAAATTTTGTAATATTCTTATTTTTAAAGATAAGAACACTAGAGATTGTAAGAATGCCCAGGCTGTAAATGTAATACAATATTCATAAAATTTCAAAGGGATTTTTAAATGGATTTTGATACACTGAGTTTTCTATTTATTTGGAAAAGGAAATGCTTAAAAATGGCCACATTATTTTTAAATGAAGATAAATAGAGGAGAACTAGTCCTATGAGATATAAAAAATAATTCAAAGCAACCATAGTTAAAATGATATGGTCTTAGTGTAGAAGTAGAAAAATAACCAATGGAAAAGAAATGAGTGGAGAAATAATGTTTTAATGGATGCTTAGAATTAATGAAATTAATCTTTAAAAGAATTAATAACAAATATTTTAAATATTTCTTGTAAGAAAAACTCAAAAATGTTTTATTTCATTTATTTTTTTAAAGATTTTATTTATTTATTTATTTGTCAGAGAGAGAGAGAGAGAGAGTACACACAAGCAGGCAGAGCGGCAGGAGAGAGAAGCAGGCTCCCTGCTGAGCAAGGAGCCCCATGCGGGACTTGATCCCAGGACCCTGGGATCATGACCTGAGCCAAAGGCAGTGGCTTAACCAACCGAGCCACCCAAGTGTCCCTCAAAAATATTTTAAAAATCAGATCTTCCTAAAGTTAGTTATATGTTAGAAATACTTCAAGTTTTATAAGTTTGGTTTTTAGCAAGGAAAAATGTCTTTTTAAAAAAAAAATATTATTTGAGAGAGAGAGAATGCAGGAATGGGCAGAGAGAGAGGGAGAAGCAGATTGCACATTGAGCTTGAAGTCTTATGCAGGGCTGGATCCCAGGACCCTGAGATCAAGAGTAGGATACTCAATTGACTTAGCCACCCAGGCACCCCAAGGAGAGATGATTTTAATAAGAAAATCATCACACAAGAATAGCCAAAAAAGAAGGGTGTTAGTAAGGGGGTATTGTCTATTGATAGATAAGAATATAATTCAGGGATGCCTGGATGACTCAGTCTGTGGAGCATGTGACTCGATCCTGGGGTTGAGTTTGAGCTCCACATTAGGTGTAGAGATTACTTAAAAATAAAATCTTAGAAAAATGTTAAAAAAGAATATAACTCAGAAATAAAATACAAATTATGTTTTTTTAAGAATTTATTTATTTACTTGACCGAGAGAGATCACAAGTAGGCAGAGAGGCAGGCAGAGAGAGAGAGAGAGGAGGAAGCAGGCTCCCCACTGAACAGAGAACTTGATACAGGACTCCATCCTTGAGATCATGACCTGAGCCGAAGGCAGAGGCTTAACCCACTGAGCCACCCAGGTGCCCCACAAATTATGTTTTGTATAATAGTTGCTAAATATATTGTGTACTTTCTATATGCTAGACATGCTTCTAAGCACTTTACAGATACTGTTATTTAAGACTTAAATCAACTATATAAGTTAGGTGCTATTTTCCCCATTTTTAGAGAAAAATTAGGCAAAAGTTTGAATGAATATGGGAAAGATGAATTTAATAAATTGTGAGGGAATAAGTGGTTCACATTTTTAAGAAGTGGATAGCTATTGACATAGCTTTATACCAAAAGAAATTCAAATGGATCAATGATTCAAACACAAAACATGAAACTATGCTTAAACTTCCAAAGCAAAATCACAGATTGTTGGAGGTTTTCTAGTGGAGACAGTCAATAGCTTTTTTTAAATTGCTAGATGATTCATAGTGAAGAGCAATAGGACAGTAGCTAAAGTGCAATGGAGAGTTCAGAGAATGATTGGTTTATGTGTTTGCTGTCTGTGGGCATACAAGTGTGCATGTGCATGCACGTGTGTGTGTCTGTGGGTTTCAGGATAAGATAGACCATTTCTTAATAAAATAAAAGCTGAAAGAAAAAAAATGGGATTTGGGAAAAATGAGGAAACAAAAATACATGGGGGGAAAGAGAAGAACATAGGCAACAAGTTTGGGGACTGGGATTGGATTGGTTGTAGAATAGAAGACCTCTTACATTCTAAAACGAATTGTTTGGATTGGAAACTACAATTTTGTGGCTCACGTATATATGGTTTACTGATATTTTTCTTTTTTTAATTAACATATAATGTATTATTTGCTTCAGGTGTACAGGTCTGGAGTGGTATTTTTCTAGCAGTACTCAGATATATGAAAGAGGAGATGAACCATTGTGGAGATTATTTAGAGTGGTAGTGAATTTGAGGATGTGGCAGAAGAAGAGGGATAGAAAGGAACTGAGGTCTGGGAGAAGGGTAGTTAGATGACCACCCTGAAGGGTCAAGCCTCAGGGGATTAAGCATTCAGTGGGGGTTGAAGGACTAGAAAGAAGTAAAGGCTTGAACGCATAATGGCAGTGGTAATAGAGCAAGAAGACAAGAAGAATATTTAAGAAAGGCTAATGAGTTAAAATGGGTGGAAATTTTGACTAAGTGAATATAGGGATCAAAGAGAAGAGAAACATCAAGAATAAATCCTGCGTTTCTATCTTGGTAGACTGGATGTATTTATAATTTAGGGAAGGGGAAGCAAAATCAGGAGAAAAAGGGTAAATTCAGTTATTGGCAAATTAGAATTTAAGGTCCATGTGAGTCATCCAGGTGACCATGTTTAAATAGGCAGCTAGACAGATGAATTTTAAGTCCAGTCAACTGATTAGGTCAAGTTTCCCAGCAGATTCTAAGATAAAAATTTATGTGTGAGTGGTTTACTAAAGAAGTTCTTCGAGGAGCAGTGGAAGTTACAGGGAAGGAAGGGGAAGAAGTTAGTCAAGGATGCAGTCTCAGGTGAAGTCCCAGACTCCTCCAATTTCAAGAGAATATCTGAGGAATAAATTGGGCCGTGCAACTTGTTCTGCTGGGAGAGGGAGCTGGGCTTTTAATCTGTTGTGGTGATCATTAGCTATGGTCTGCCCCAAGGGACAAACTTGCCATGTCCTTGCAAAGTGGCCCTGGTAGCCCAAGAATTGTCTTCTACAGCAGGTTGAGGGGCAGGTGGGAAGTCAAAACTTCAGAAATAAAGCATGCAGAACCTGGGGGTGTGCACATGACAAACGAAAGACACCTGAGAGGGCCTACTCAGAACATGGAAGTGTGAAAGAAAGAGATCCAAGTTTAGAATTCATCAGCCTGTTGGTGGAAGTTAGGACAAGAGGAGGGTGGGGTCCTAGAGGCAGAGTGCTTAGAAGTTAAAAAGAAATGATCTTTGACAGTCAATGACGTTTCAAAGAGAAAGAAGCCTGCGTAGAAGTCTGAAAAAGTGAAGAAAACATCGAGAAAAACTGGAGAAATGGCAGACCCTGGACATATCCTGGGCGTAATCATTGTGGGCTTGTGCTTGTTTGTTTTATGATTATTCACATCCTCATACTACTGTTTTCTAAGAGCCAGTAGTGTGGTTACAGTGGAGAACACAGGGGAGAGTGGTACGGATGTCTCTCCTGGGGACGTCCGATCATGAGCCTGAGGAGCACCCTTCGGCTTCCCTGCCTACTTTCCACAGAGGCCCAACTAAAACTAAATGACCCTCACAGCTGGGATAGACTCATGCGCAGCCTTCTGAAAGTTCAAAGTCTTCTTGACCAAGTGTGGAGTGTTTTTAATTAGGCAATCTAGAAGGCATCAATAGGATAATAAAGCACACTGTTCTGAAGGGGCAAAGGGAAATTGCCTGAGGGACTGGGAAAAGCCTTGGGTGATATTTATTTAAAACAGTGGGTGAATCACACTCTGCTCAGATCTTCTGGCCTGAGTCCCAAACAGGAAATGAAGCTATATGAATTATGGTGAGTCAGAAGCTAATCTCACCACCTACCTGGCAGGAAGAGGGTGGGGGGAGGGAAAGCTGGGACTAGTGCGGGTGGAGGAAAGGGTGGGAGTGTCTCTCTTATTTCTCAAAAAAAGCCTCTGGTGTTCTGAAAGGAGAAACCTGACGAATTCTCATTCTTTCTTTCCGTCCTGGTTGACCCTCTTTTTTTACAGGACAAAGTTTGCCTTAGGTCTATTACTATTGTTATTCACTGTACAATAATTTTAACTCAAGTGATATATATTTATTTCAGAAAGATGTTAAAGCTATAAAAATTGCTGTAAAAATCACCCATATTCTCATTATAAACAAATCTTTTGGACATTTCACATGCATCAAAGGATTAATTTTTAAAATTACATTGCGCTTTCTTCTTACGTTAATATAGATTTTTAAAAATGCCATTTATGGGTATAGAGTATATTTCTTAGTATAAATAACACATTTTATTTAATTTCTTGACTATTGTTTGACTTTTTTTTTTTTTTTGACTTTTTTTTTTTTTAACCTCCTTTTTAAACTAAATGTCTTTCTGATACTAAGTATGTTGCCGGAGTTGGGAGCCTTGAATCTATGAGCACTTGAATAATCTAGGCACAGCCATTGATTGCATTTGGAGGAAATGAGTCATTGGTAGATAAAATGAGAGTCTGATTAGATGCTATCAGAAAAAGAATTGCATCCAGATACAATATCTCCAGCCTAATTAATAATATGAAATTATTTCTCAATTTTACAAAAGTACTTAAAGTCTAACTGTGCAAGTCTAATGTGATCACTGGCATTTAAAGCCCTTGTAAAATCTTAGGATCCTAGGGGACTGCCTTTAACACCACCACAGCCACTACCATCTGTCCCTAGAAGAGGATAAGAAAGAAATAGAAGATACACTTCCTGGCCTGAAAGAAAATGCAATCTAACTGGGAATACAGAACAATGTAAACAATGTAAAAATTATTCTTGCTATTTTCTCCACTGCACCAAAGACACCCTTCTAATGGTCTTTACCTCCCTACACCTACTGTATTTATATCAAAAATTTTCAGACCCCCTCCCCCGCATGTCTACACTTTGAAGTATCATGGTTCCTAATGTCAATGAATTTGGATCCTGGTTTGCTTATTAAATTCTATTTCCTTTATCCTACCTGCTCATTCCATTTTTTCATCCTGATCTCCAAATGCCCAAAGTCATACCTTTTTTCTTTGAATTCTGGTATCTCATAGCTAGGTCCATTATCATGTGTTATTCTGGATCCCATGGTGAGCCATTCAGCCCTGTTTTCATGAACATTCTAGCATTTTTTTTTCTTTTGATATCCACATACCGATTTATTTCTGATTGCTAGAGTTCTGTTTTCCAAAGAAAATCTCAAATCTAGGATATCATGTTCTCTATTAATTCATGATTTTCCACCTTCAATGTTGCATTGACAGCTGCCCAGTAATCCTTTCATTCATGTTTTATGCATTTATTATGGCATCATCCACAGCTGTTCTTACAAAACTTATTCAGACTCTCTTGAACAATGTCTGTAAGTTGCTTACTTTGAATTATGTCTCCCTTTGTTATTTGCTAACAGAACCCCACTTTTATTCAGGAAGCAAAATGTTCAATTCTAGAGTAAAAATAATGATTGGTTGAAGCCAGGCATGCTAATTACATTTCCTTTACCAGTTGCTGGTCTTCTGATAGGCCCTGACCAGTTTAGACCAATGATATTAAGAGGATATTAGTTGGTGGCTTCTGGTGGTTTCTTTTCTACTACCATTGTCCCTTCTTTGGGAAAGTCATGTGAAATTCTGATGCTTAGATCTGCAGAAGCCATCCTACCACTTTGAGGAGAAGGTAGAAAAAGTTTTAAAGATGATGAACCTGTGGGGCACCTGGCTGGCTCAATCAGTAGAGCATGCAACTCTTGATCTCAGGGTTGTGAGTTGAAGCCCCATGCTGGGAGTAGAGATTACTTAAAAATAAAATCTTAAAAAAAAAAAAGATGACAAATCTGTATGCTGATATTTGTTGAGCTCTTGAACTCATCCTGGAATTGCATGCTTTCAGTCTTTTTATTATGTAAGATAATTAATTATCTTGAAATTACTGTTAGTTGTTAATTATACACTTTGAGAGCTAAAATATCCTAATGGATCCACTTTTTTTTTTTTTTTTTTGCTTATTTAAACTTTTTATTTTTTATAAACATATATTTTTATCCCCAGGGGTACAGGTCTGTGAATCACCAGGTTTACACACTTCACAGCACTCACCAAAGCACATACCCTCCCCGATATCCATAATCCCATCCCCTTCTCCCAAACCCCCTCCCCCCAGCAACCCTCAGTTTGTTTTGTGAGATTAAGAGTCACTTATGGTTTGTCTCCCTCCCAATCCCATCTTGTTTCATTTATTCTTCTCCTACCCACTTAAGCCTCCATGTTGCATCACCACTTCCTCATATCAGGGAGATCATATGATAGTTGTCTTTCTCTGCTTGACTTATTTCGCTAAGCATGATATGCTCTAGTTCCATCCATGTTGTCGCAAATGGCAAGATTTCATTTCTTTTGATGGCTGCATAGTATTCCATTGTGTATATATACCACATCTTCTTGATCCTAATGGATCCACTTTTTAAACCCAATCCTTATTACTGCTTTTTGATTTCAGCAGATGACATTGCCTCCTTCTTTATTAACAATACCCAAACTATCCTGCAAGGGTGCAGCTGGGTCATCACTCATTTTATCCCCCCTTTCTTCTATATAATAGGGTGAAGTGCTCTTTCTTTTTTTTTTTTTTAATTTATTATGTTCAGTTAGCCACTGTATAGCACATCATTAGTTTTTGATGTAGTGTTTGATGATTCATTAGTTACATATAACACCCAGTGCTCATCAAAACAACTGCCCTCCTCATTACCCATCACCCTGTTACCTCCTCCCTCTGCCCCCCTCCTCTCTGAAACCCTCAGTTTGTGTCCTGAGGTCCATAGTCTCTCATGTTTCATCTGCCTCTCTGATTTCTCCTCATTCAGATTTCCCTCCCTTCCCCTCTCATTCTCCATGCTATTGATTATGTTCCACATATGAGTGAAACCATATGATAATTGCGTTTCTCTGCTTGACTTACTTCACTTAGCATAATCCCCTCAAGTTCCATCCATATTGATGCAAATTGTGGGTATTCATCCTTTTTGATGGCTGGATAATATTCCATTGTATATATGTATCACATCTTCTTTAGCCATTCGTCTGTTGAAGGGCATCTAGTCTTCTTCACAGTTTGACTAATATGGACATTGTTGCTATGACCATTGGGGTACATGTGCCCCTTCTTTTCACTACATCTGTATCTTTGGAGTAAATACATAATAGTGCAATTGCTGGGTCATAGAGTAGCTCTATTTTTATGAGGTGTCTTTCTTAACAAAATTAACTCATTTGCCTATGGGTTGGTGTCCCCCAACTTACCCCTGCTACAGTATGTTGCTCCATCCATCTATTTCATGTAAACCTTTAATCTTTTTGTTTTATTTGCCTCCTCTTCACCCTGTTGGTTAACCCCACTCTAAGGTTATGGGAATGGTCAAACACATGACAACTGATCGTGTACAGATGTGTTTGACAACAGTTTACTTGTCATATACACTCACAGCCCAGAGGATAAGGATACCACTCTCAACATTTAGTCACACAGAGGTTGCTATTGGAGCAGAGTGAACAACTAGGAGTTGTAGGAGACAGACTGTAAGTATCAAGGGGATGGGACAAACCTTGGTTCCCAAAGAAGTGTGTAATTTGTTTGAATAATACTTCTGTGGGCTAGTAGGGAACTGAAACCTGTTACTTAGGGATGAAGAGACTCTACCTGATTCCCATAATAAGGAGAGCTGCTTAGTTAGTAGAGCTTATCCAAACAACAAATGTGAATATTTTTAAATTCTAATTTTGTGAATATTTTTCTATTCACTTCAGCATATTCATCTGTAGTATATTATTCGTGATTATACAAAGGCCAAATTTTATTTATTTATGATGATATGCTTTTGTTATTTTCTTGCTGAATATTCTTATAGTTTGCATGAATACATGATTTTTTTATTTATGTATATTCAAGGAAATAGAAATTTTGTCAAAAAATTTACAAAAAGTATTAAGTACATGTTCTCAATTGTCATACAAAAAATTTGTTCTAATTTATACTCCCAAAATATTCTAGAGTGCACATTTCTAAGTACATTTGATTACCCCAAGTATTACAATATTTTAATTCACTCTAATGTGATTAAGTAAGAAATTGTCACTCTTGTTTAAATCCTTGTTTCTCCATATGTTAGTGACTATATTTCTTCTTTCATAAACTATTAATATGAATTCCTGTTTTTCCTATGACAATGTTTGTATCATTTTCTGATAATACCTATGGAATATTTTTTATTCTAAAATTTTCCCTAATATGTCTCATGACAAAATATTGCTGAAGTATTTTTTAAATTAAAATACTGCTGCATATTTTTTTAATTAAAATTACCTGGTATTTAATTGGGACTCCTCTGCAGCTAAATATCAAAGGTTTCTTTGTCTAGGGCAATTTTCTTCCTATCTCAGTATTATATCTTATCCTCAGTTCATTTCTCCTGAAATTCCTATAATGACTACATTTGGCCTCCCTATTCTGTTATGTGTATTTCTGATCATTTGTCTTTTATGTTTTATCATTTTGCTCTGATTTTTCTAAGTAACTTACTAAAATGTCCTCTAATTTTTAAATTTTAAGCAGTTCACTGTTTCCATTGTACATTTATTTTTGTTGAGCAATCACATCTTTAGCTTTTTCTCTGTTATGAGTTTTGTCCTCTCTTTTAAATTTCATAGATGCAGTATCCTCTCAGATTTCTTTGAAGGTTTAGAGATGGTCTAAAGTTTTCTTCTGCTTCTTTCAGTTGCTATGTCCCATAAGATATATTTACTTACTGATTTCTTCTTTATAATGATATTTCTGTTTAGTAATCTTATAGAAAGAGGTCATATTTTTCTATTTTAGAAAGGTGAAATGGGTGCTTTTGGATATCATTTAGGCCCCTATTTAAGTCACAGTAACCCTACAGGAGATGGAAAAATTTTATATTTATTAGAGTTTAACTTTGCCAACTCATATATCTGACACCATTTGTGAAAATAGAGGACTGTATCCCATGTAGGAAGGTTTGTTCCTGTTCTAAAATATTTCTTTTATGAGGCTGTTATGGCAGCCTAAATATAACTTAGCCAGTGACACCTCTCTCTAGCTAACCTCATCAGTGGCCCATGGAATATTACTCCCATCTTATTTAGTTTGTTCATAATTTACTTAGCAACTCGAGGGTGTGACTTCAAAAGGAGAGTTTCTACTTCCCCCAACCAAAAGTCAGTAAAATGGAAATTAGGCTTTGACAATTGTCCTCAGAGAAACTTCTTCACTTCAAGTATCTTGTTTTCTACACCAGAAGATGTTATTATAGTTCTGCTAGGCAATGAGATCTGTGTCCTCCAAACACAGACTTTTTCAACTATGATAAACAGGAGATCACTCAGTGATCCCTTCAATCCCATCTTTCTTGAGTGTTTATTTCAGATATTCTTCTTTAATACTATTCAAAGTGTTGGCATGTTGCTGAACTATATTATTCCCTTGGTTCCAATATCAATACACATTTTCTGTCATTATTGTATTTCTTATGGTATTTTAAAGAAATTCTTATAGGAATACATGAGAAATAATTCTTTTACTTTTATATTAAATCTTTAAAATGGATAATTGACACTTTTGTCCATAATTTCTAGTTGATAACTCATTTTTTAAGTTTTCAATCTACTTCCTGCCTAAAAATCTAAAACCGAAAACTCTGGCTATTTTAACCAATCTTATCTAATAAATAATGAAGTTCTTACTTATTATTCTCTTTATCAGTCAGGATAGCTTAGGTTATGCTGCAATAACAAACAACCCCAAATTTTATGTCTTTTAACAAGTAAGATGTATCTCTCAGTCATGCTACATGTTCATGCTCTTTTTGAGTTGGCAGGGAGCACTGATGCTCATTATGTTCTCGTGCTTCATCCTAAGCTTATGAAGCAGCTTTGACTAAATCTTTAGTCATTAAAAGGAAACAAAAGGAAGCATGGGGAAGTTCTCATTGGCTCTCAAAAATGGAAAATAACACACACACTTTCAACCATATTTCATTAGTCAAAACAAGTCAAGGAGACACACTCTTTAATGTGCCACAAAGAAAAGAGAGCTGAAGTAGTTATGGAGAGTTCTAATAACTACCACATTTCCTATCATTTTTAACCTTTAACACTACTGCCAACCCAAACTTATGATTGTTTATCATATTTTTCTCCAACTTCTTTCCTTTTTGCAGTGACCTAAGTGTAGTTGATCCTTAAACTTTGATCCTTGTTCATTTTCCTTTTTATCTCCTTTCTCTGTCCTTGAGTGACCCTGTAATAATGGTTTAAACATCAATTTATTGACCCAATCTTCCATCATTTATTTACCAGACATTTATTGTCGCTTTTACCCAAGCCAGAAGACATTGAGATGATCAAGATAAAATCCCTACCTTCAGGATACAGATTATGTATGTGTGAATAATAATGATTAAAGCTCTCAAATTTTGAATGAAATCTGGTACTTAGTTACTTTCAGGTAAAATTTGCATTTTGAATGTTTACATGAAAGAACTGTAGAGAAAAACTACCATGAAAAAGATTTTAAGAGGTATACCCTATTTTATTTAATATTGCACTTGGGTTTTTTTCTGGTTATGAAAATTGTGAAAACACTTCTAATTGGGAAATTTAAAACTGCAGATACTGGGGTTTATTTTCACTAAATTGATTAGAAAATATAAGAAGTAATTCTGAAATCTTGCAAGTCAAATCTTATGTCTTCTCTCTGTTAAGCAGAACACCAGACAGAATAGTTCCCCTAAAATAGTTACGGGATAGAATTGATTTATCCTCTATCTTAAGAAAATTTGGCTTTTTATCCTACTTCTTACTAGAAGTTAAAAAATCCAGATGGAATATAAAGATTAATTAAACTAACACAGTAAAGTCTACTGTGGAAGATCTAGCTTTAAAGACTTAAGGCTGCCACTGAGTATGCATGAGCAGGTTACCTTACCTTGCTGTGGCTTGGCTTTCCAGCTTTAAAATTTGAGGAATCAATAACTTAAAATAAGAATTTATTGGTGATAAGCACAAGTCTAAGGAAGTACTATTTTATTTTTTTGGACCTTTAGATTTATGTATTTTTGAGCTATTTAGGTAGTCAAGCACCCTTAAAACCCCTTGTCTCCAATGCCACATCCTGCACATTTATATTATGTTGAAATATAATGTATAATTGTTACAGGTAGTTTATAGAAGTCAGTCTGTACCAGTTCTAGAAAAGAAGACATCTGAGGCAGGTATCCAAATAAATAAGATACAAACAAATAGATTTTCCATAAAACTCAATAAATAACTGGTATAATGTGGAGGAGGGAAGGAGATAAAACAGAGAAAGAAGCATGATTTGATTGTTTTTCATTTCAGGATATGCAGAGTCTCTGAGTTGGATATTTTCATTACATGAAAACAAGTTACTTGCAATTATTTTAGTCCCCCAACACCTTGGAGAAACTCTTTATATAACAGACATCTGTTAAAATCATTTGAACTATTAAGAAAGCCAAATTCAAGCATCATCTGAAATTTAAACAAAAATCTGTTCAGACCTGTAAAGGGACAGTCAGCCTCAAACCTACATGTGAGTAAATGCCCACATCTTAATCAGAGGTTAAAGGCACATGTTTAGTACTTAGAGAAAATGTGAGGCTTTCATAAGCGGGTAAGACCCTAAATGACTCGGCAGAAGCAAACGTCTTAATCATGTATTACACATCAGTCATTGCAAATGCTCCTGATGGAAAATTTCTCTATAACCATCTTCTCAGTCAATGACTAAACCAGATCTAATTGTCTGGTAATTAAATGGTCTTTTATCTAGGTGTTTCTCTATTAAATCATGTTGGAGCATTTCACTAACACATTAAACTCCAGAATAGTATTTTCTTATGTGGAACAAAGAGTTTAGGTTTTTCCAATACAAGTTCAACTTTTTCTTATCATATTTTGGTAATTTTTTTAGCAGAGAATGGATAGAAAATGAATAATTTAGAATACAAATTTGAGTGAATTTGCTTGAGGAATAAAAGTAAAATGCAACTAAAGATGATTTAAGCTATGTTATTTTCACGACTTGCTTTGGAATTGTCTCTTTATAACTACACTTATAGAGAGGGAAAGAATTCTATTATAGTTCCCTTCTTGGCTGTGAGGAGTATGATTTCTTTTCCTAGTAGAACTCGTGAGGCTTTCCATTAGACGTGTTTGAGTTTGGGACTCTGACTTCTCAACTTATTGTTTCTAAGGAAATGGACAGGAAAGGTCACACATCAGCTTTTTAGTGTAAAAATAATGAATGAGCATTTGAAATGAATAAGAATTAGTCTCGCCCTCTGTCCCACCTAGGCCACGTGTTTGCCTTGTGCCTCATTTCCCACAACTGGAAGCTCCCAGCTGAATAATCATATCCAAACATGCTGAGCTAATTGAAGAAAGGTGCTATATAAACACAAGGTACTATTATTATGGTCATTTTCCCAGACCTTGGTCTTCTCCACCCACTTCCTCTAAATTTACAATGAGGTGGAAAGGGGCCTCCTCTAAATGGATGCAGACTTTGAGAGAAATGCCTTTGGTGCCCTCAAGTGGCTTCCTTAGGTAGAAATCACTTCGCCCGTGAAGCTTAAACCCCTGACAAAAGAACTATTCCCTTTAACATGTCAATTTAAGGGGGGAAAGATGTACAACTAAAGCATATGTGGCTTCTTAGATTAATATTTTTAAGCAAAATTATTTCTATGTATAAAACGCCAAGTAGTCTTTACTGTTTTTTTAAATATTTTTTTATCATGAAATGTGTAGTTTATTTTCTCTTTGTAACGTAACAAATTTTTTT
This sequence comes from Mustela nivalis, assembly GCF_964662115.1. Lineage (NCBI taxonomy): Eukaryota > Metazoa > Chordata > Mammalia > Carnivora > Mustelidae > Mustela > Mustela nivalis. The sequence goes on along the minus strand of NC_139023.1, from coordinate 159,833,308 downwards.
AAAAATTTTTATTTATTTTTTAAATTTCTTTTCAGTGTTCCAGAATTCATTATTTATGTACCACACCCCGTGTTCCTTGCAATACGGGCCCTCCACAATACTCACCACCAGGCTCATCCAACCTCCCACCCCACCTCACTCCAAAACCCTCAGTTAATTCCTCGGAGTCTACAGTCAAAATAACATTTGAAGAAATAACATTTTTAAATTTTTAAAAATAGCATCGCCATCTTTCTGAATGAGAAAGGACAGATACTATATATTATGCTATATATATAGTATCTATAGTATAGTGTGTGTATATATATATATATATATATATATACTATATATTATGCTATATATATAGTATCTATAGTATAGTGTGTGTGTATATATATATATATATATATATATATATAGTATCTGTCCTTTCTCTCTCTCTTTTTTTTTTTTTTTTTTGTAATCTAATCCCTCGACCAGTTGTTAGGGCAAATCTTTATATCCCTAAACTGGAGGCTGCATGATGAATACATGAAGATATTTAGAGGTACTGAACAAACAGCCTTTCTTTGTACGTGTTTCCTAAATCTGTCTCTTGTTTCAAGTCTGACATTGTCAAGCTGGGTAAGGTCAGATAGTTACTTCTTCTTGCTGACCTGTTATTTTCTTTATACCTAAAAGAAAAACATTTAACCCAATGAGTAGTTTTTAAAGTTATTAATTAATTTAATCAATCGAGCCTCTTTTTAATGGAAGAAATAGCCCATACAACCCAAAATATAAAATAAATGATAGTGGAACTATTCTGGCTCAGGCTGTGTTGAAGAGGATGACTTTTAGTCTTCTTTCCTTTTCATCTCTCCAAAGTCCCTGATATATTTTAGAGAATCCCAGAACTCGAAGGAACAGTATTACTAGTTATAGTTATGGTTTATTTAGGCTTCAATTTAAAAATATCATTTAGTTAATTTCTTTATAGCGTCTTACAATTTAATTTTTCTTATGTTCTGTAATAAAACTTTTATTCACTTCAATCATCAACGTGGACGCAGAGGCAATGAAGTAGGAGAAGATGAATTTCCAAGGTTCTTCTCTGTCCTCATGCTTTGGGGACTTTCTGAATCTACAAATAATTCTATTTAATCATATATAATGTTGGGTTTCAGATACTCAACTTGATGTTGGATTTTGTCAGTGTAAGAAAGCTGAGGCAAAAAAATTAGATTGAGGCAAAATTTAATTGACAAACTTTGAGAGCAATAAACTACTAAGTCAGAATATATGGATAGTATTAAAAACATTGAGCGCCAAAATTTAAATGATAGTCTGAATTTTATTGCTGGTCAGGGGAAAGGGAGAACAGTCCATTTTGCAGCAATCAGAACAAAGGACAGTGAGATGAGTTGAACCTAGAAGAACAGGTGACATTGGATAGACAGAAAGGATCAGATGTTGATGAGGTCTTTATAAAGTCTGGGGGCTGAATTGAATCCACTGAGCCTAGCTTTGAGAGGCTGTATAGTATGCAGGATGACCAACAGGTGGAATCAGTAGCTCTGTGGCTTGACCCTGGCTTTACTCCTTAGTGAGTGAAAGAATGTTAATAAAGACACAAATAATATCTAGCCTTAAAAACCATTAATTTCTTCTCCTCTCTTAAAGGGTGATACTATGAAAAAAAATAATCCACTCTTTTCCCTTGCATACATTATCTTTGCCATAGAAATTATTAGAAGATTACAATGTATTTAAGGTATGAGAGCACAATTTATACTTTGACATGTATTCAAATTTTAACCTTTACTCTAAGCAGATCATTCATTTCTAACACGTAGACTGGTGATTTTAAGAATCACTATAATTTTGAAACCTGAGTGCACATAGTTATATGAAAAGTTTCCTACCGTTAAGTAGCATGCCTAGAGAACTCTACCTGCTGGGTCAGTGCTGCTCACAGATAGTGCAAGCCATCAATGATTAGCTCTTCCAAGAAGTGGAATATGTTGTATTGGAAACCTAATAGAGTTGGAACAAAAGAAAAAAAAGTTGGAACATGACTAACATTAAAGGTCAAGTACTATCTTCAAGGAACAAAACTCAGATAGATAAGGTAAGAGGTAACATGGAAGTTAGTTGATCCTTATAAAATCACCACAGATCCTATTTGGTTGGTGAAGAACAATAAAAAATTCCACCCCTCCCTAACAAAGTTGGTGGTTTTTCTTCTCTTAAATTGCTATTATTCTTCTTTTTCATTTCACACCCTGGCTTGTGTTTTCTGGCCCTGGGACAGGTTGAAGTGAAAACAGGAAAATATCATTTCTCCTACTCTGCTTCTTGCCAGCTCAGCTCTAGGAAGTGTTAAGGACCCGGAGGTGTGGACTCAAGTCAGTTCCTGAAATCTTCCTAAATCACTTAGGCTTGTCCCCTGAGAATAATAAAATGTTGTGGCCCAGGCTAAGACAGAACATTGATAGAAAATCAGTTGACATATTTCACCATATTAATACACCAAATGTAAGAAAAATAGGGTAAACTCAAAAGATGTTGGAAAAATATTTGAAAATAAAAACTTAATATTTATTCAAAAATGGGAAATACTTTAGTATACTTGAGATTAAAAGATGTACACAAATAAATAAGGTAATATGTTTTCTAGGGGGAAAGAATATATAAATATGGGAAAGAAAAACTGAGAATTATTATTGCATATGGATGATGTACCTACCAGGAAAATGAATAAATTATTTGACAACCGTTTAGAACCAAGAGATTTAAGTGAATGATTATAATATATGAAAATTTTTAGATATTCCCTATAGTAACAAATTATAATGTGAATGTGAAATATTCCACTTATGAGATAAAAAAAAATGAAGCCATCATGAATAAAACAAACAACAAATATTTTAGAAAAAATTTGGAAGATATAATAATAGAAAAAAATTTAATGGGTATATGATCTATTGTCTTACTGAAACTTGAAAGGTTCATTTTTTTTTTTTTTTAAGATTTTAGTTACTTATGAGAGAGAGAGAGCAATCAAGAGAAGCATGAGTGGTGGTGGGGGAGAGGTAGTGGGAGATGGAGAAGCAGGCTTTTCACCCAGCGAGAGCCCAAGATGGGGCTCTCAACCCCGCCCCCCACAGGATCACGATCTGAACTGAAGGCAGTGACTGAGTCACCCAGGCGCCCCATAAGGTTTATTTCATTGTCCATCCCAGCTTTAGGGTGCAAGGGATGAGACTGTAACTGTATTAGAGTTATTAAAATTTTCTGCTTTTAAATCTATACCTTGAGATAAGGATCTTAGACTTTCAAGTTGTTAGTCTGTGCTTAGTTTGTCCACCACTATGAGAAGTAACTGGCTCACCTCCAGTCCCTTGAAATTCTCAAACCCTATATATTCTTCATTGTGCAGGCCACATAGATTCCCAAGCTTTGCTTTCCGTGGGTCTTTTATTACGTGTGACCGCAGACAGCCAATGCATGCCCCTAGTTGCTAGAGTTCCAGCCCTTAACTGCAGGATTTTTCACTGCTGTCAGCACGAACAAAGACAGATAAATCCTACATTTCATTAACTTGCCTGGTGGAATGGTTGTTGATGGCAATCATTCCCAGTGCTAACCTCTGTGTTAGTTTAGTGGTAAACATGAGAGTTTAATTTATAATGTAAAGAGTCCAACAAAACACTGTTAGAAGCAAAAAGAATGATAGGCTTATATAGACAAGAAAGGACTGCTAAAGATAGTGGTAGCTGGCATAATCTCTTGAGGTGCTGGAAAAATAGGCATAAATTTACCTAGACGGGAAGAATGCTTCCACTCATTCTTCAGCCTCTTCAGCTACTGCCGGGACCAGATAGGACATATTCCTGGTGCTGGACAATCCCAGTGGAATCGTTGTCCTTGCGGCTGTTAGAAATCGGAAAGAGTAGCTGCCTTTACTATTACCTGTCAATACAATATTAATTTCCAATTACAACCTGAGGAGCGGCATGTCTGATCAACATGGTGTTAACCATATGACCCAAACTTGAGCTACAGGGGTTGGGAATGCAAAGATTTTGCATTTATAAATCTTTCAGGGAGTCCTTGGCTTCTTCAGGAAAGTGAGTTTCTAAGCATAGGAACTAGGAAGGGGTTCTTCTGCTGCAAAAACAAAGACAAATATCAGTGAGTAGGGCAACTTTTCTCTCCTCTATTTTCTCTCTGAAAAACATTTTTTCTCAACATTTCTATCTCATGGTTTTTGTTTCCAGAGGAATCTTAGGATGACCTAATATATTTGAACATATTAGGTAAGTGTTCAATTGATTCACATATTTAATTATGTTTTATAACAAAGTTTGCATATATTTTCACATAAGGATAAATTTACTAAATTTATTCCAAAGATAACTTTTTTCCTATTTTCAATATCCTATTTCAATTTCAATTTCCTATTTCATATTATTTTTAAACTAGATGTTGCCAAAACTATAAAAGTCAATGACTTGTAAATTTGTCTTATTGAAATATAATATGCATTTAGAAAACTATACATATCATGTGAATTTTCATCAACCAAATATACCCTGATAATCAGCAACCAAATCAAAAAACAAAATATTACCAAAACACAACACCAAAAACACAATCTTAAGCATAATTATCCTGAGATCTATCCATGTTGTTTATATGTACCAATAATTAATTTCTTTTAAAGCTGAGTAGTATTTCACAATATATTACATTATATTTGTTCACTCACCTGTTGATGGACATTTGAGTTGTTTCCAGTTTTTGACTATTACATATGAAGCTGGTATGTGCATTGTGTATAAGTTATGTACGGACATATGCTTTAGGATAGAAACTCTGGCCCAAGAACTCTGGCTGTTTTGGTCTCCTCAAAATTTCCACCATCATTATAACTCAGGGAAACTACAGGACAATGCCTGAGTCTTCCCTCTTATGCTGTGTCATGGAAAATCTCTCCAGGTTGGAACAAATGTAGGGCTCACCATCACGTTTCTTATGCTGGAATCAGTGTCCTCAGTTGCTAAATATCTAAATTCTTGGAGATTGTTTAACAAAGTTTTTCAAGTTGTTAGTGTCTGCTGTGAGGGTAAATTCAGTCTCTGTCACTCCATCTTGGCCTGGGCTTTCTTTTCTTTTTCTTTTCTTTTCTTTCTTTTTCTTTTTTTTTTTTTTTTTGTTGTTTTGTTTTGTTTTGTTTTTGTTTTTTAAGATTTATTTATTTATTCCAGAGAGAGAAAGAGAATGAGAGAGAGAGAGCACACAAGTTGGGGAAGGGGTGGAGGGAGAGGAGAGAATCCTCAAGCAGACTCCCCGCTGAGTGTAGAGTCCAACGCAGGCTTGATCCCAGGTCCCTGAGATCATGACCTGAGCCAAAATCAAGAGTCAGATGCTCAGTTGACAGAGGCACCCAGGCCCTCCAGTCCTGGATATTTTTTAATGATAGCTTTATTGAGAGATAATTCACTGTTTTAAAGATTGCAATTCAATGGGCTTTAAGATATTCACAGAGTTATGTATTCAGATCATTAATTCCAGAATATTTCATCACCCCCAAAGGACACCATGATAAATCATTCGCTGTTCCTGACCCTCAACCCATCCCTTGGCACCCTTGAATCTGTATTCTGTCTCTGTACATTTGTCCATTCTAAATATTTTATATGAGTGAAATCATACAGTGTGGACTTTTGTCTTCAATTTCTTTCATTTAAAATGTTTTCAAGGATCATGCATGTAGTAGTATGTATCAGAGCTTCATTCCACTTTAGGGCTAGCTAATATTTCAATATACAGATACACCATATTTATCTATCCATTCATCTGTCGATAGACATTGGGTTGTTTTTGTTTCCACTTTCTGGTGATTATGATAATGCTGTTGTGCACATTTCTATACAAGTTTTTGTGTGGACATGTATTTTCATTTCACTTAGGTATATACATATCTGGGAGTGGAGTTCCTAGATTATGTGATAACTCTATGCTTATTTTTAGGTCTTTTAAATGTCTGTAAATCTTATGTTCCCATAAGAGGTGTATGAGGCTTTCAGGTTTTATTTATTTATTTTTTCCTTTGTGGGTGGGGAGGGACAGAAGCAGAGGGAGAGAGAGAATCTCAAGCAGGCTCCATGCCCAACACAAAGCCTGATGCAGGGCTCTATCCCAGGACCCTGAGATCATGACCTAAACTGAAAGCAAGAGTCTGATGTTTAACCAACTGAGCCACCCAGTTGCCCCAAGTCTTCCAATTTATCCACATCCTTGTTAACATTTGTGATTACCTGTCTTCAGTGGATGGCCTTCTAGTGGATGGCCAGTGACATTTTACTGGAGTTTCACATTTCTTACATCAGTTTCAGTGGTTTCTTTCAAGTGTTTCAATCATGTTTCTTTTTGCTTATTTTCTTGAATTGCTAGAGATTCTAGAAAATGTGAATATGACATGTGAATTCCATGTCTTTACCTTAAATTTTATTTCCTTCCAAGGAGGAATCTGCAGACCAGGGCCTAACCAACAGCTCTGAGGTCATCAGCTGGGGGAAGACTGACACCTGGACTTCACTCCCATGCCTCGCCATAAAATTCATTCACAGGCTGGATCGAAGCATACCTCATGGCCCGGGAAACAGCGGACGTAATGGCTACAATACTCATCGAGCGCATCATCCCGAGGTTCGGATTGCCCCAGACCCTCCAGTCGGACAACGGACCTGCCTTCATCTCCAGTGTAACCCAACAGGTAGCTGAGAGCCTCAACATAACCTGGAAACTTCCCATCCCATACCACCCACAGTCATCGGTAAGGTAGAAAAGGCCAATGGGCTGCTCAAAGCCCAACTCACCAAACCTACCCTAGAAACCCATCTTTCCTAGCCTACACTTCTGCCTATAGCTCTCACCAGACTCCTGGCTACGCCCCGTGGGTCTTCAGGCTTAAGCCCATTTGAATTAATATACGGCCGGCCCTTTCTTAGAAATTATAGCCCTCCGGCCATTTCCCCGCCTCTTTTATCCTATCTACCTTACCTCACTCTACGTCCTGGGGATACCCCTCCCTATTGACTGGCCACTCCCCAACTTCAGGGCCACAAATAATACGGTCCATATGGGCCCCATCGGGGGAAACACACATATTATTAATGTGTCCTCCCTTACCACCGCAGCTGCCATATCACTAATTCATCCCTCCTGTACTGTACTCCCTCGGGAATATTTCTCTTGTGCCCTCAGGGAATCCATCGCTGCCTGACCACTAACGACTCCCTGGGTTGTATATTCATTCTACTATCTCCTTCTACCACCATCTACTCTGAATCCCAGCTGCTGTCCATCCTATTTCCCCAACACCATGGAGGAAGGGCTGCCCTCCTCCCATTCATAACAGGGGCAGGAATAGTCACAGGGGTGGCAACTGGAACAGCGGGGATAGGAACCTCCATAGACTTTTTTCTTACAAACTCTCCCAAGCCCTGAATGATGACGCGGAACGGGTTGCTGACTCCCTCACAGCCTTACAGATGCAAGTCACCAGCCTGGCAGCCTTAGCTCTACAGAACCGACGGGCCTTAGACCTTCTGACCGCTGAAAAAGGGGGGACCTGCCTATTATTAAATGAAGAATGTTGTTACTTTGTTAACCAATCATATAGTTCCCTCCAGGATCAAAGAACTCAGGGATCGGATCCAAGCACGGTGGCGAGACAAGTCCTCCTGGGGCCTGGACCCCTACAACTGGTACTTGCAGGGTCGCCTACAAGAACTTGCCCGAATATCCGTCAATCAACTACTCCTCCAGCCCTACTCTCGCCTGCCCACTTCCGACTACCCCTATGACAACGCCCTCTGTCAGCAGGAAGTAGCCAGAACCAAGTCGACTCCCCTGACACCATTATATTAAGCAAAAGGTTGGAATGTTGGGCTGGCAGGAAGGGCTACCAAAGATGGCGAAAGTTCCCGCCACAAGACCTGAGCTCGGACAGGAGAACAAAGGCCCAAGCAGGAATCTGAGACCCCCGCCCCGGGCTCCTGTGGACCAATGGGATCCCGATGAGCAAGCGGGATATCCAAATAAGGGAAACTTGCCAAAAGACCCCCTTAAAAGCCCCCTCCTCCCTGCCTTGGGCGCGACTTCCGCCACTCTGCTTTCCAGAGTGGCGGAACCTCGCCCGAGGGTGCCCACCTCCTCCCGGCGCAACTTTCCTGGCTCCCCTTCTCCTGAGCCCTGAAACTTCGCGGGAGAGCGTTTTTAATAAATCTTGCCTTGCACCCCCCCAAAAAAAAAAAATTCCATGAATTGAATTGAATTCCATGTCTTTACCTTAAGTTTTATTTCCTTCCACCAAAAAAAATCTGCTTAGAAAATATTCTTCTAGACCTAGTTTCCTGGTTTTTATTCATTTATTTATTTATTTTTAAAGATTTTACTTATTTGACAGAGAGATCACAAGTAGGCAGGCAGAGAGAGAGGGGGAAGCAGGCTCCCTTCTGAACAGAGAGCCTGATGTGGGGCTCAATCCCAGGACCCTGAGATCATGACCTGAGCCAAAGGCAGAGGCTTAACCCACTGAGCCACCCAGGTGCCCCTCGTTTCCTGATTTTTAAAACAGACATGTGAGTGTGACACTTTAATACGACTATGGCCAATTTTGTTGTAAAATAATTTTCTCTTTGGACCTGGTACTTTAATAAACATATTGTCAATAAAAATTGAACCATACTTTTATTCCTGAGATGGGCGATATGCTTCTCCCTCTGCCTCTACCTGCCACTCTGTCTGCCTGTGCTCACTCTCGCTCCTCTCTCTCTGACAAATAATAAATAAAATCTTAAAAAAAATAAAAAAAATAAATTAAATTTCAGAATCACTTTATTAGTTTCTTTCTCCTTTATGTTATAGAGAATTTGACTTACTTATCTTTATTTTTATGACTGACATGTTTTGTTTTGAATTTTCTTTTTCTTTTCTTTTTTTCAAGGTAAGGAATGGGAAGGGGCAGAGAGCTCAGCTGGGAGCCAGACACAGGGCTAAAGCTCATGACCCTGAGATAAGGACTTGAGCTGAAATAAAAAATCAAAAGCTTAACTTTCGATTTAACTGACTGAGCCACCCAGGCATCCCAAGGTGTATCTTTTTATATTTTATATTTACACAGAAAAATAAAATGATCATAACCATGTTGTTATATTATTTGCCTCTTGTGGCTTAAAGCCTAAAAGTAAGGCCCAATATTATATGTACCCTGATTTTTGGAGACAAGAGGGAGGAACTTGAATGGCTCATCTGCAAGCTTCACTTCTCACTCTGCTCCTGTACAGATGGACTTCTAGCCAAGCAGCCTTCCTATTACAGAGACCAGGCACAGTTCCCTCCTGTCCTTGAGGTCCCTGACAGCCCATGGAATTTTTCAAACAAGCCAATCACATCTTCCCACAGGAATCAGGGAGCATAATATTTTCTTGATACTAAAGTCTAGTTCCAATAGTCCCTGGTTGTTCACTTTGTTCCTAAATGCAACCTGTACATGGTTCTGCATGACACAGTACCCTCCTCCCCTAGGCTTTGTGCATGCATGACTAATACACTAATACACTGTTGTTGACTTCATCTGTCCAGTGTTGTGTGACATGCATTTGCTCATCCCCTAGCCCTATGGTAGAAATGAATTGGGTGAAGAGGAGGCCAGTAAAATACTTCTGTACATAAGGTTTTGTTTTCAAATGGCAAATTATTATGCACTTTTCTGATGAATTTTTATGTGAGCAATCAACTGATTCATAAAAAGATGCAACTAAATTTAAAATGATACAAAATATCAATTTCAAAATAACATGACAAAGTGACTATTTAATCATACTCAGCTCATAACAGAGCAAATGAGTAAGTGAAATAATTCATGCTATAAAGTATTGCTATATGAACTGGCAACAGAAAAAGTTGGTAAAGGTACATAAAAGATAATCAACTCTATCTTTAAGAATTAGAACCAAGGGCCTCCATAGTCATCTGCCATCCACTCAGTGTTGTACCCATGGTTAGAAATCTACATGATGGGGGCACCTGGGTGGCTCAGTGGATTAAGCCTCTGCCTTCAGTCATGATCCCAGAGTCCCACATTGGGCTCTCTGCTCAGCTGGGAGCCTGTTTCCCTCTCTCTTTCTCTGCCTGCCTCATTGCCTACTTGTGACTCTTTCTCTCTGTCAGATAAATAAATAAAATCTTTAAAAAAAAAAAAAAAGAAAGAAAGAAAGAAAGAAAAGAGATATATATTATGGGAACTCTAGGGATCTTCCCCATCCTTCTTTTAAGATCCAGGCTAGTTGTGGCCAAGTATAACACTTGTGTTGAGTTACTCTCTGTACTAAGCTGTCATCTGCATAGGTTCCTTTGTGTGGCTTGGTCATCGCTCAAATCTTGGGTCTTTGGCAATCCTTAGGGCCACTGGATACTTTTGCTCCAATTTCTCAATTTTAACCATTGTGAAGTCTGTTATTCAAGGGATACACTTGGCAAACAGATAGTCCATCATTAACTGTACTAAGTCAAGCCTGGCCTGAATGGAAAAGTTGATAAAGTTGGTTTCTGTTAGGATGTGTTAAGGTGGGTCCAGCTGTGTGTTATCTTGGAAGAGTAAACAGGAAGGATGTTGGGGGTCTTCTCTTTCTTTGAGTGCATGGGATATTTTCTTTCTTTTTAGATTTTAATCTCTCCTTCTCTTTAAGCCTCTGACCTCAGTAACTAAACATTTGCCTCATGGTCATAAACTTTCTTGCTTTCTTTTTCCCCATGTTCACACCTCACTCTTGTTTCTTTTTTGAAGCTGTTTTAAAGAGTAATTAAAATTAGCATGTGCAAAGCAAACAAGAGAACACAAATGAGGTGGAAGTAACACAGAGGTCTGTGATCAAGTTCATACTGTCAAAGGCAATGGTAACCTCCCTGTGACCCCCACCTAGGCAGAAGCGACTGGAAGAAGGACAATAACCAGTATCTGACATGTTATAATGTAAAAAACGTAATGTCCCTAGCTTGGTAATACCAAACGTGCTTTGCAACTTTTGGTAAATATTAACGTTTTTATTATGTTGATCAGTAAGTTGGTACCAAACTATAGCCATAAAATTAGCTGTGTTTCTCAAAGTTCCAAAACAGAAACTGGCTAAGGGTCACCTGTGGTCCCCTAACTAGCTCATGGCCTGTTTCTTGAATGACCTGTGAGGTAAGAATTATTTTTACTTTCTAAAGGGCTGCAAAAACAAAAAACAAACAAATAAAGAACACTATGTAATAGAGACCAAATACAGACTGTAAAGCCTAAATATTTAATGTGGTCCTCCATAGAAAATGTGCAGACTTCTTTTTCTGTGTTGTTCATCAGAGCTTTATATTTATTTATTTAGTTTTAATAATTATTTTTATTGACATCTAATGTATTATTTGTCCCAGGGTATAGGTCTGTGAATCATCAGTCTTACACATTTCACAGCTCTCACCATAGCACATACCCTACCCAAAACCCATAACCCAACCACCCTCTCCCTACTCCCCCACCCCCCAGCAACCCTCAGTTTGTTTTGTGAGATTAAGAGTCTCTTACAGTTTTTCTTCCTCCTGATCCAATCTTGTTTCATTTTTTCCTACCCCTCAAACCCCTATCCTGCCTCTCAAATTCCTTATATCAGAGGGATCATATGATAATTGTCTTTCTCTGATTGACTTACTTTGCTCAGCATAATATCCTCTAGTTCTGTCCACATCGTTGCAAATGGCAAGATTTCATTTCTTTTGATGACTGCATAGTATTCCATTGTATATATATATATCAAATCTTCTTTATCCATTCATCTGTAAATGGACATCTAGGTTCTTTCCATAGTTTGGCTATTGTGGACATTGCTGCTAAAACATTCAGGTGCATGTGCCCCTTCAGATTACTACATTTGTATCTTTGCTGGGTCATAGGGTAGCTCCAGTTTCAATATCTTGAAGAACCTCCATACTGTTTTCCAGAGTGGTTGCACCAGCTTGCATTCCCACCAACAGTATTGGAGGATTCCCCTTTGCATCCTCGCCAACACCTGTCATTTCCCGATTTGTTAATTTTAGCCATTCTGACTGGTGTGAGGTGGTATCTCATTGTGGTTTTGATTTGTATTTCCCTGATACCCAGTGTTGTTGATCACTAAAATGTTCAGACTTCTAAAGTAGTACAGACTGGATTGTACTGATCACTAATAGGTATTTTTCTTAAATGATTAGTTCCAAAGTTCTCAGATTTCTTGATTTACTGCATCCTTTGTAATCTGATAATTTCCGTGGTGTCCCTATGACTAAAGAAATACTTGAAAGTTCTGCTTATTGAGTAGTTAGGTACAAACAACATGATGCATATTATGTGCTAACAATTTAATAGTAATTTGAAAAACATGATACATGTAAATTAAAAGAAAAAGTGATGTTTTTGTTTCATTTTAAATAACCATAATTACTTATTAATGTGTGTGTGACTGTTAGGCCTAGATAAACTTCTTAAAGCCTGAAATGAAATTAGACACCATCATTCTCATTTCCTCCTCTACAGTGATTTTCACACCCTTTGAAAAATATCATCCACTGAAAAAACATCTCCAGAGATGTGTCATCAAAGGAACATAGCATAATCCACTGTTGAAATTGTAAACTACCTCTAACTAGTATATTTCAGGTAAGGAAGATACAGAGTATCACTGCCCTTGCCTAGAAAAAGTAAAATATACTGTGAGTTTGTTGTGGCAAACTTTTATGCCCTGGCACACAGTTTGAGAACTTTAGGCAGAGTTGATTTAACATAAAAAAGTATAAACCTCAGAGTTATGCCTGCTGTAAGAATAATTTTTAACATTTGTCTGAGCCATTTAATTTTTGTCACACGTTATGTAAGTATACATGACAATCATAAAAATCTGTTGTTAGCAACAGCAGTAGCTAATCCTCAGTCTTACTGTATATCAGGAGAACTGATATTGTAACAACTTTGCATCTTCCAATACATAAATATGGTTTATTTCTCAATTTATTTAGCTCTCTTTAATTTCTCTTACCAAAGTTTTATAATATCCAATGTACCAATTTCATACATATTTGAAAAAATTTGCCCTGATTATTTCATGATATTTGTTGCTATTATATATTGTGTCTTTAAAATTTCATTTTGAATTGTTGATAGAATATTAGTGTACGTTTTGTATATCTGCCTCTTTGCTGAGCTTAATGTTAGTCATATTACTTTTATTATAGATCACTTAAGGCATTGTCTTCTATAAATAAAGATAAATTTACTTTTTATTTGCAAGCCTTTTATTTTTTGCCTTATTGCACTGCTTAAAAGCTTCTATTATGCTGCCAATAAATGTAAGTAGATATTCTTGGCTTATTTCTTATTTTAGGGAAGTATGTTAACTATAAGGTTTTCAGAAATGTCCTTAATCATGGGCATGAACATTTTGTCAAATGTTCTTTTTCTGCATATATTAAAAAAATTACATGTGTTTTCATCTTCATTAATGTGATGAATTATAGGACTGATATTAGAATGTTAAACCAATATTGCCTTCCTTAAACAAAGGGGGATTGGTCATAATGTATCATTCTTTTTATACTAGGTTATATTATACTATTGCTAGGATAGATTGCTGATAATTTTATTTTTCCATTTGTGTCCATGACAAATGCTAGTCTGAGTTTTCTTTTTCTGAGGTAACTTTGTCTGGCTTTAGATAAAAAATAATTCTGTTCTCACAAAATGAGTTGGGCAGTGTTTGCTTCTTATCCATTTTCTGAAAGAGTTTGTTTAGGGTTGGTCTTATTTCTTCTTTAACTGTTCAGTAGAATTCATCAGTGGTATCATTTGGGTCACCTAAAAGTCTGAGAAAAGGTGTACACACACACATACACACACACATTTATATATAAAATGAATTCAATTTCTCTAATAGATATAAGAGTATTTGAGATTTGCTTTTTCTTCTTGTATTAACATCAACTTTGGTCATTTTTATCTTCATGGAATTTGTCCATTTCATCTGGGTTTTCAGGTTTATTGGCATAAAATTGTTTGTCATATTCCCCAATTCCTTTTGTATGTTTATAACATCTGTAGTCCTGACATTTATTTGATTCCTGATGTTGATAATTTGTATCTCCTCTCCTTTTTCTTGATCAGTGTAACCATAGTTTATCAATTTTATTGATCTTTTTATTGATTAAAGCCCCAGATTTTGCCTTAGGGGATATCCCTATTGGTTTGTCTATTTTTAATTTTACTGACATCTATTTATTATTTAGTATTTCTACTACTTATTTTGGGTATCATTCATCCTTGTTTTTCTAGCTTCTTAGGATGGAGATCTAGATTATTATTTTATAATTATTGATTTTCAGCATAGCATGGAAAGATTTGATCACTAGGTGGCAGCAATATATAAGGGAGGACACAGTTCTGATTCTTGTAGGAAGTTAGCTGTTCAACAGAAGCACAACCACTTTGTCAGCCTCCCAGTAGTTGGTAACCTGAGTGACTTGCTAATTTTCACTAGGAATGCATTTTAAGGCTGGAATTGGTGAATCAAAGCAATAGCTTCTTCCCTCACACACTCTGACAAGATTCTAAGTATGATATTTAAAAACTTCAAATGCTTTTAGTGAAAAATATTACTGAATGAGCAATAGACTTCAAAACGCTTCCATTGCACTTGGGGCTACCTCAGCTCAGATGGTCCTGTCTTCTATCTGTATTTCTAGTTGTATTATGAGCTCCTGGTGAGGATTTTTTTGTCACCTTTGGCATTTAAAAAAATTCATATACTATCATCATTCTCCAAATTTAGTTATAGTTGTTTATAGGACATATTTTTTTCAGAGTCCACAGTCTCTCATGGTTCATCTCCCCCTCTGTTTTCTCCCACTTCACTTCTTCTTTCCTTCTCCTAATGTCCTCCATGTTATTCCTTATGATCCACAAGTAAGTGAAACCATATGATAATTATCTTTTTCTGATTGACTTATCTCACTCAGCATAATCTCCTCCAGTTCCGCCCATGCCTGGTGGTGGGCATTAAGAAAGGTATGTTTTGCATGGAGCACTGGGTGTGGTGCATAAGCCATGAACCTTGAAACACTGAAAAAATTAAATTAAATTTAAAAAGGACTTTTTTTTTTTTTTTTTAAACCAATCAGAATGCAGAACACAGAACTGGCTGTGGTTTTTTTTTTTTTTTTTAACTTTTGTATTTTGAAATAATTGCAGGTTTACAGAAAAGTTGTAAAAATAGTACAAAGAATTCCTGTATGTTCTACTGGTGAGAGTATTTTACCTCCCTCTGTAACCCTGGTTGCTAGCACTATTCCTCATACAGTTTACAGAGAGTAAGGATTCAATAATTACTAACTCCAAATTTGGAATATTTTGAACAAGACTGAACTGATAAGTTTTTTTGTTTTTTTTTTTAAAAAACCCTGATAGGAAAGGAGAAATAGGTCTGTAAACTATAGCTATTTTATTATTTATGTCTGTATAAGGCCTCTTTCTTCCTACTTTTTTACTTTTAAACTTATTTTTCATTACATTAAAATTTAATTTCTTAAAGATAGCATACAGTCGGTCTCACCTTTTCTTCTATTCTAAAAGTCTTTTAATGAAGTATTTAATTTATTTAAATTTAATGTAATTATTGATAGAGTTGGGTTTACCCTAACATCTTGTTATACAAACTAGTGGAGTTGTTCTCAGTTGGGTACAATTTTGCCCCACCGGCGACATTTGGCAATGTTCAGAGTCATTTTTGGTGGTCTTCAAGGAAAAAGGGTGGTGGTATTGGCACATGCTGGGTGGAGGCTAGGGGTGCTGCTAAACATTCTACAATGCTCAGGGAAGCCCTGACAAGATATTATCCATGTCCACTCACGATCATCATCATAGATTATGGGACAGGAAGAAAAAAAGTTTTCCCTTCTTAGGAGTTCATATTCTGTTGTCTATGAGATTTGATGTGTGGTTTTCAGAAGGGATGTGGATATGCGTGTGTGCATGCTTGTACTTCAATGAACAGTTACCTGCTGAATAATTTGGAGAACAAAGAAATATATCTGTAGTGGCACCTGTGTGGTTAAGTGTCCAACTCTTGGTTTCTGTGAGATCTCAGGGTGGTGATATCGAGCCCTGTGTCAAGCTCTGCACTAAGCCTGGAGTCTGCTTGGGATTCTATCTCTCCCTCTCCCGTTGCCCCTCCCACTTGTTAGCTCTCTCTCTCTCTTAAATAAATAAATAAATAAATAAATAAATCTTTAAAAAAGGAAATATATCTGCAAATTGCCCGGGTGAGATTTGGAAGGATTTGGATTTGCAATGCCATTGCCTTCTTTAAGTCCTTTTGTAGAAAAGGTTGGAAATTCCTACCACAACACTGTCCCTTAGCTCTGCCACTCAAACATTTCCTAATGAAGTTTCAGAAGGAAAAAATGTACTTCTTCAGGGAGGGAGATGTATTGTGGGTGAAATGGCGATTCCCAAAATAAAGGTGAAATGAATTATATATATATCATCTCTGTGTATGTTTATAATCTCCATTCCCAGCAAAACTCCTTATTTATTCTCTTGCCTGATTATTGGATGTTGTGCCTCTTCCTTCAGGCATGTTTGACTTCTTTGTTCTGGCATTTCATCCAATCTTCGTAAAGTCCTTGACTTTAGTTTCATGGCTGACTTTCCAGGTTATTCATCTAGGCACTGCTCATGTTACCCCTTGAGACATGGACAAAAGTAGAAGTAGAGTCCTGCCTGGCCTTGTGTGGTTGGTATAAGGGAGAACGTGGTAATTATATTCCGAATTGATCCAAGTCTAAGAAGTGGAGTTGAGGATAACATCTGCCTGGAAAATGTGTGCTTATGGAGATCTGATAGGTGTTAGAAGAGAGGAAACCAAAAATATTTCAATTCAAAGAACAAACCTGGGTTGGAAATAGCTTCAGGCAGTATGTTCTCACTTCTGGCTGGTCATCCCATCACCTGTAGGCATTTATAAACTATAGATGCTATGGCGCTGTCACAGACTTTACTCAAAGAAAACCATCCAGATTGGGATCCAAGAATCCGTGTTTTCCAAAAACATCCCAGGTGATTCTGATGATCGGGCGA
Organism: Mustela nivalis; assembly: GCF_964662115.1. Taxonomy (NCBI): domain Eukaryota; kingdom Metazoa; phylum Chordata; class Mammalia; order Carnivora; family Mustelidae; genus Mustela; species Mustela nivalis. Next base: position 159,816,135 of record NC_139023.1, on the reverse strand, counting down.
GTTTAAGATACTGGACTCTGGGGATGTCTGGTGAAACGCTGGTTTGCACGGATGACTACATTTACAGGTCCTGCCATATCTGGGGATAGGGTTACCGAGGTTGTGAGATGCAGAGTATATTATTGGCTCCTGAGTTCTGTTTGGGCCCAGCCAGATCTCTGTCCGTGTGCCCTCTTGTCCTTCATCCTGGGGCCAGTTCCTTATTGCTTGTGTTCCTGGCTTTAGATAGAGGGTTGACCTAATGCATAGATCTCATCAGCTTGGATTGGACCCTACTGTATTTCCCTTGGCTCATGATAGTGGAACAAAAAGAGGAGAGATTAATCTTTTAAACTTACTACAATACCATATGTATTTTTTCCATAACATTTGTGCCATAAAGAAGGAGTAGTGTCCAAGCCTGGGAAGCCTCTAACAATTGGCATGTGTGTGTTGGGTACTGAATTACCTCTCTTGAGTGGCTTAGGTCATCTCATCATTTGTTGCTAGAGATTTTTAAGCTGTTAACATATTTGTGGTATAATTTTCAGGAAATTGGTGTAATTACACACAATGAGAACTCACAATTTAAAAATGACCTTACCCTCAATCTATTTGTAATGTGTCTTCCATTCATGATTTCTTCTAAAAACTTACACTTCTTTGTTTTCCTATTTAACACATTCTTATTTTTTAAATTTTCCATTTTATTAAAAAAATTAATTATTACAGAACATATGACTTAAAAGTACCAGTCTTCCCACAGTCTTTCTGGATTTCAAAATACTTAGTGTTCTTAGTTTGAGACACTGCTGTGTATTAAATATAGTGTGGACGTATATTTAAATATATAAACACAAGTGCATTATTTGAACACATAAAAATGAAAACTAACGTGATAAAAAGTAGGCTTGGAATGTGAATCATTAAGTTGATTCTGAGATGACACTCATATACTAATTATATGAGTCAATGAACAGAAAGATGAGCTTTCCCACAGCACCTCAGATGCATGTTTTTTGAGTTTGGTATAAACAATAAAGACTATGTGAGATTACAATGAAACTCCAGGGGTTCCAACAGTGCTCTTTGGAATTTCAATTTTAATTGAAGCATAATTGATATACAATATTATATTAGTTTCATGTGTAAAACATAATAATATGGTATTTTCACATTGTGAAATGATTGCTACAATAAGTCTAGTTACCATCTGTCACCATGTAAAGTTACAAAATTTTTCTTTTTTCTTGTGATGAGAACTTCTAAGATTTATTCTCCTAGCAACTTTTAAGTATGCAATACAATAAAATTGACGATAGTCACTCTGCTGTACCATGACATTTATTTCATTATGGAAGTTTGTATTTTTTGACACCTTTCATCTGCTTCACCAATCCTCCAAACCACTCACCACTCAAAACTACTAATCTGTTCTCTGTATCTATGAGTTTTGTTTTATTTGTTTAGTTGGTTTTTAGATACCACGTGTAAGTGAAATTATACAGTATCTTTCTTTGTCAGGCTTATTTTATTTAGTATAATACTGTCAAGGTGCATCCATGTTGTCACAAATGGCAAGATTCCGTTCTTTTTTTATGTCTAGTTGTATTCCATTGTATACCATTTATCTCTATATATCCATCAGTGTACATTTGTTGACATACCTTGTTGACATACCTTGACTATTATAACTAATGTGGCAATGATAATAGGGGTTCAGATTATTTTCTCCACATCCTCGCCAACACTGTTATTGCTAGTCTGTTTCAACAAAGCCCATCTAACAGGTGTGAATGATGTCGCATTGTGGTTTTCATGTGCATCTCCCTGATGATGAGTGATGCTGAGGATATTTTCATGTTTGTTTGCCCATGTTTAATCAGATTGCTTGTTTGTCACCGAGTTGTACGGGTTCTTTATGTGTTTCAGATGTCTACCACTTATTGGATATATAACTTGCAAATATCTTCTCCCATTCAGTGGGTTGCCTTTTCACTTGTTGATGGTTTCCATCACTGTGCAGAACCTTTTTGTTTGATGCAGTCCCGCCTCTTTATATTTGCTTTTGTTGCCCTTGCCTTTGCAGATCCAAAAAACCATCACCAGCACAGAGGTCAAGGATCTCACCACTTGTGTTTTCTCTAAGGAGTTTTTCTCTGTTTGTTTGCTTCAGGCCTTATGTTCAAATCTTTAATCCATTTGTGTTAATTTTTGTATATGGTATAAGGTAATGGTCTAGTTCTATTTTTTGCGAGTGGCTATACAGTTTTCCTAACACCATTTATTGAAGAGATGGTTTTTTCTCCATTCTATGTTCTTGCCTCTTTTGTCATAAACTAATTGACCATATATGCCATATATGCAGGTGTTTATTTCTAGGCAATCTATTTTGTTTCATGGATCTATGTCTCTGTTTTTAAGACAGTACCATACCATTTGATTACTATAGCTTGTAATATAGTTTGAAACTATAATATAGTAATAGAGTTTGAAATCAGGGTACATAATGCCTTTAGCTTTGTTCTTCATCCTTAAAATTGTTTTGGTTCTTTGGAGTCTTTTAAGGTTTCATGCAAAATTTAGGATTTTGGGGGGACACCTGGGTGGCTCAGTTGGTTGGACGACTGCCTTTGGCTCAGGTCATGATCCCAGAGTCCCGGGATCGAGTCCCGCATCGGGCTCCCAGCTCCATGGGGAGTCTGCTTCTCTTTCTGACCTTCTCCTCACTCATGCTCTCTCTCTCTCAAATAAATAAATAAAATCTTTAAAAAAAAATTTAGGATTTTTTGTTCTATTTCTGTGAAAAATACCATTAGAATTTTGATAAGCATTACATTGAATTTATAGTTTGCTTTGGATAATGTAGGTATTTTAATAATATTAATTATTCTAAACTATGATCATGGGGTATCCTTCCATTTATTTGTGTCTTCTTCAATTTATTTCATCAAGATTGCATAGTTTTTTAGGATATAGATTTTTTACCTTCTTGATTAAATTTACTTCTAGTATAATTAATTATTTAATTAATTAAAAATTTTTTAGAGGGGGAGAGACAGGGATAGAGGGAAAGAGTCAAGAATCAGATTCTTAAAATCAAGAGTCCGATTCGTAACTGACTGATTGACCCAGCATCCTCCCTTGGGATTTTATTACTTTTGATACAATTATAAAAGGGACATTTTTGATGTTACATTTTATGTCCTTATTATCTTGGAATCCCTTACCTCATTATTGTAGTTATATTTTCTTTTTTAAAATTAAAAAAAATTAAATTTATTTGATAGACAGAGATCACAAGTAGGCAAAGAGGCAGGCAGAGAGAAAGGAGGAAGCAGGCTCCCTGCTGAGCAGAGAGCCTGATGCGGGGCTCAATCCCAAGACCCTGGGATCATGACCTGAGCCAAAGGCAGAGGCTTTAACCCATTAAGCCACCCAAGCATCCCTATGGTTTTATTTTCTACTTTTTTTCTTTTAATGTTCATACCAACTTAATAAACTTGATAATTCTTTATCCTGTATTTACCTTTACTAGTGCGTTTGTTTTATCATTTATTTTCCTATGTTTTCTTATGACTAATCAGGGCCCTTTCTTTTCAGTTTAACAAAGTTCCTTTGACGTTTCTTGTAAGACTGGTTCAATGGTAACAAACTCCTTTAGCTTTTGCCTGCCTGAAAACTCTTTCTCTTCCCTTCAAGTCTGAGTAAGCTTGCCGGGTAGAGCATTCTTGAAGTGTTTGTTGTTGTTTTTCTTTGTGTCACTTTGAAAATATGATGCTGCTCCCTTCCAGCCTTCAGGGAATCTGCTGAGAAGTCTGATAATAATCTTATGGGAGTTCCCTTATATGTAACAGGTTATTTTTCTCTTGCTGCTTTTAATATTCTCTATCTTTAACTTTTGACATTTTAGTGATTAATGTACTTGGTGTAGATTTGCTTGGGTTTACCTTCATTAGAACTTTTTGGGCTTCCTGAATCTGGGGGTTTGTTTCCTTCCTCATTTTAGGGAAGTTTTCAAGTCATTATTTCTTCAAATAAGGTTTCTGCCCCTTTCACTCCCTCTTCTCTTTCTTTTTTTTTTTTTTTTAAAGATTTTATTTATTTATTTGACAGAGAGAAATCACAAGTAGGCAGAGAGGCAGGCAGAGAGAGAGAGAGAGGAGGAAGCAGGCTCCCTGCTGAGCAGAGAGCCCGATGCGGGACTCGATCCCAGGACCCTGAGATCATGACCTGAGCCGAAGGCAGCGGCTTAACCACTGAGCCACCCAGGTGCCCCCCCTCTTCTCTTTCTAGGACCACTCTAACATGAGTATTATTCCACTCAATGTTGTTCTAGTAAGTCCCTTGAGCTATCTTCATTTTTAAAAAATTCTTTTTTCTTTTTGCTGCTCTTTTTTGGTGAGTTCTGCTGCCTGATCATCCAGATCACTATTCCTTTCTTTTGCTTCATTTATCTACTGTTGAAACTCTCTAGCATATTTTTCAGTTCCATTACTATATTATTCGATTCTATGATTTCTGTTTGGTACTTTCTTATATTTTTTATCTCTTTGTTGAAGGTCTCACTGTGTTTATCCTTTCTTCTCCCTAGTTCAGTGAGCATCTCTATGGCCATTACTTTGAACTCTCTATCGGTTAAATGACTTATCTTTATTTCATTATGTCTTTTCCTGGAGTTTCACCATGTTCTTTCATTTGGAACACATTTCTCTGTTTCCTCATTTTGCGTGGCTCTCTATGTGTGAGACGAAGCAGCTATATCTCCAATTGTGAAGGACTGGCCATGAATATGAGATGAACCTTATTGTTTAACATTGCTCTTGCTCTTGGTTAACCCTCAAACCTGATTAATTTTTGATAAGTTATTCAGGGTGTGTGAAGACCTGTCAGTGTTCCAAAGGAGGGATGTCAAGTAGCACCTGTTTTAGGCTGATTGGAAGCCTATATACTGTACTGTGAGACTGAAATTGTAAACTCTGCCAGCCTCCAGACCAGATGTTCAGGGGTGTCTCCTTGGCAACAACTGGAAAAAATTCATGTCTTCAAATGAGTGTATGAGCTCCTTTCTGGAAGAGACTGGTGAGCAAGGCTAAGGGAGAATACAAAGGTGATGTCCTCCAACCTATGTTCCCTGAGAGTCTCAGAGACTATTTCTATAGCCTCTAGATAAGGTAAACCTGAAGCCTATTCCTCAGGCTGAAGCTTCAGGGCAAGTAAATAGGCCTTTTTCATAGGAGTAATGGTGATATGTTTTAGTCTGCTGCATCTGTAATGCCTTGAGGATGGTAGCCTGCCAAGAATTGTCTATCTGATTGTTTCAGACCCAGAAGGCTCAGAAATGCAGGCCTCCCTATACACCAGAACAAGGTGTTTTAGGAGCATCTGTAGTGTGGTCTGCATGTGCCTAGCAGTATTAGTGGGGCTACATATGACCTCAGGAGTGGGGCACCTCTGTCATCTTTAGCAGGGCCATGGGTGCAATGGCAGGGCATTCTCACCATCCCTAGAAAAGTAGAAAGAAGTTGCAAAAATATAGCCACCAGTGCTGGCACTGACAAGGTAGAAGGAGAGGCAAAAATGGTATCCACTGAGCCTCCTTCCTCAGCTAGTCCCAACAGTCTTCTTACTCTCCTGCAGATGCTCTAAGATTAGGAAATGAGTTTCCATAATAGTCCAGGTGCTTTTCAAACTGCTGCTTCTACACTGTGTCCTGGGGCTAGTGAGTCTGTACACAAGGCATTTAAGAGTGGAATCTTAATGATTCCTATAGCCCTATAGATCTCCTGGATGTAAGCCCTCTAGCCCTACAGATCTATAGCCCTATACATTTCCTGTAGCCCTATAGATCTCCTGGATGAAAGACCCATAGATTTTCAAAGCCAGATATCTTGGAGGATCATCTTTCCTGGGCATGTCCTAAGCATTGCGGGTACCTGATTTGGGGCACAAAACCCTCACATCTTAGTGAGAAGTTCGTATTTGTGAGATCCCTCCTGATTGTGGGTCACTGTGCTGGGGGTTGGGCTTCTGCTGAAACAGTGTCTCTGCCTCTCCCACCTGTCTCAATGTGGCCTTTGTTCTTTGTTATGAAAGATCAGTTCAGCTAGCTCTCTGGTCTTTTTCAGAGGGAACTGTTTTGTATGCAACTGTGGTTTTCGTATGTTCTCAGGAGGACGTAAGTTTGGAAAGTCCTATGCTGTCATCTTGAACTACTTCCTCCCAATAGTAGTTTATATTTGGGAATTAGTGCCTTTGTGAAAGAGGCCTAAGAGAGCTTGCTTTCTCCTTCTGCCATGTAAGGATAGAAAAAGAAGACTGTAATTGGAATAGGGCCATTACCTAACCATTCTGGTGCCCCAATCTCAGATTTCCAGCCTCCAGAACTAGGAGAAAAACTTTCTGTTTGTTAGTCACACAGTCTGTCACAGCAGCCAGAATGGAATAAGGCACTTGTTATAATGGTTAATACCTGGATCCTATTGAATTTATAATATCATGTTGTCACTATAATACTGTCCTAAGTGCTCATCATGATACCAAAAATTATAATTATTTAATTTGATATTCTCAGTTAACTTTCACGATCTGCCTGGAATTAATCTTTCAAGCCTCATTTTCATCCCAACTGTTCTCAACTGTCTGCTTCACCCAGACTACACAATGACCTCATTGCCAAGGAAAATACCTTTGCTAAGTATTTTCCACTCTTCAGAAAGGGCAACCAAACATTTTTTTTCCATATATCTGAGTTCTACTTACTATCTAACACCCAGTTTACATTGGACCTGCACCAAAAAGCCTTTCTTGACCCCCAACACCAAAATGTTCTTTCCCAGAATTTCTATAGCGTTAAAGGCCCTTTCATTCTTTTGGTCCTAAGCACTGTCTGCATTGTCAGACACCTTCATTTCTAAGCTTATATCTTGTCACCTCAGCTATGTTGAAAATCCCTAAGTGTAGAAATATGGGTTTCCTCTCTGTATTCTCCCTTAGCACACAACCAGTGTCTCTCACACAACACTTGAATGTGTATTTAACCGATTAATATCCCACAGAAGTAGATATAGTGTATATACAATCAAATTTTTTTTTTTATTTGATAGACAGAGATCACAAGTAGACAGAGAGGCTGTCAGAGATAGAGAGAGGAGGAAGCAGGCTCCCTGGTGAGCAGAGAGCCTGATGCGGGGCTCAATCCCAGGACTCTGGGATCATGACCTGAGCAGAAGGCAGAGGCTTTAACCCACTAAGCCACCCAGGTGCCCCTACAATCGAATTTTTAACTGCTTATTTATATTAGTGATTTTTCAAAAACATAGAGAAAAACATTAGTATTCATTCCAAGCTTTTTTTCACTTTTATAATATCTTTAGATAACATCTGAGCTTCTCATTTCAATTGATTCAATAATCCCTAACTTGAAATTTGAAAGCACATTTTTAAAAAATGCTAAATGGCAATTCTGACGAAAAATAGCCTCACCGAATGGCTCTGTTCTTTGTACTAAACTTTGGAAACAAGAAATTCAGTGTTTTTCCTAGAGCTTCTTATTGGAAGCACAATAAATATTTCCAAAATTGTGAAGACGTTATAGCACAGTTAAGTTTATTTGCCCAGAAGCCAACAATTTGGAGGAACATATGTTTGGCAAGCTATGTGGCATGACAAATTATGGATTTAAATGATCCCAGGATAAATCTGTTGCTAAGTCTTTTGGAAGTTTCCAGATGAATGGGACAGGAATTGGGGGCTGAGGGAATGAAAATAGAGTGTAATTGTGGTCATTTATTCTATATTTCTTTACACCCAACTATAATTATGTGTTCCCACAGCAAATAGGCGTCTGCTGTGTAATAGCCCATTACCAATTGGACAGTAAAAAGCTACACATTTCCAGGATTGTTCAGTAACATACTATATTAGAGCCACTCACCCTAGTACATTCTGCCCCCAGAGTCAATTATAAGTATGAGGCCATTACATACATTTCTAATTTAATACCCTAACAGTTACTGAGGTGGTATTTTCCAACAGTTTGTACTAACCTAAATACTCTGAGAGAACCAGACAGAAATAAGACCCATTCGCAGTCTTCAGAGTAATTTGGCATTTATTTGCTTCACTCTCTGAATTCTACCCACAAAAGAAAAAAAAAACCACATTATTTCAGTTAAAAATGGAATACACACCTATAATGATAATTTGGAAGGAAGAAAAGGTAAATAAAGAAGGGCAAAGGAAAAAAAAGTTTCTCATATTTCCCTCCATCTATAACTACTGTTAATTTTTTTGTTTTTCCTTTTTTTCTTGGAATATATAAAATATTTTTACATAATTTGATTAACACAATACTATTTTGTAATTTTCTTTTTAATTTCATAATACAATGTACTATACCATATTATTTATTTCATGTCTTCTCTAATGCCAATATCTTTGTAGTATTTCATTATCTCACTTTCTACAGTTTAACTAATTTGTTTTTTAAAGATCTATTTATTTATTTGAGAGAGAGAGAGAGAGCATGAGCAGGGGAAGAGGCAGAGGGAGAGAATCTCAAGCAGACTCTCTGCTGAGTGCGGGGGCCTGCAAAGGGGAAGGGAGGAATCCCATGACCTGAGCTGAAATCAAGAGTCGGATGTTTAACTGACTGAGTCATCCAGGCACCTCAAATAATATTTTAATAATGGATATTTATGTTCCCACTTGTATTACGAATACTTCTGCAGCAAATATCTTCTTTTTTTTTGCTACATTTATGTTAACTTCCTGTTATATTCATATTGCACCGTAAAGATAAGTTCTTTGTTCTTCTTCATTATTATTTCTTTCCTGGACACACACTTTTATTCTGAATTCAGGAGAATTTCTCAAGCTTGCTTTTTAATTCCCTCTAATATCCAATCTAATGTTTCCTGCTTCTCACACATTTTAGCAGGAATTACATATTTTTTAATCTCAAGAATTTTCTTTATTTGAGCATTTTTCCCCCTCTCAGAAAGGGCTGGTCTAATTTCAGGATGTAACATTTTCTCAGATAAATTGATAAAATTTAAATGTCTGCTCCCATTTTCTTCCATTTTACAATATAACTGTTTCCTTAGGGCTATTTGTTGATACCTCAGCTCAATTCTTTTTTTTTTTTTTTTTAATAATTCAGTCTTTTCATTTGTAGATAATCCCAACCCCCTCCCAACCCAATTATCTCATGTAATAAGCTAAAAGTTAGACATGGGCTCTGAAAAATATTTTAATGCTATTTCTGGGTGACAAAGAGCCTACCAAGAGTTCTACCCTAAATGTCACAATATTGGGGGCATCTGGCAAGTATGCTCTTTAGATATGGACACTATCAAAGAGTTTTATGATACCAATTTTTTTTATTAAAAAATCTACAGTATTGAAGTTAATTTATGCATGATTGCAACTGAACCAACATGAGTTTGTTCCTTGGTGAGTTAGAATTTGCACCAGGTTGAGTGTCCCACAAAGAAAACTTAATTGCAGCAAGTAAGGAGACCATGGGGAATGACTTCCAAAGCCATGACTCCCCAAGAGAGGGTGAAGGTGGTTCCTTTTGTTTAAAGTTGGGATGAATAGATAGAGAAGACTTGTCCTCCTGTGTAGAAGCGGGCTTGTCAGGCATGCGCCTTAAGGAAACATGCCTTTACCTCTTTATTGGGTGGAGATTTTAGTATTATAATGAGTAAAGGTAATTATAGATCATTCCAGAGGTCACTCAATGGTCTATCTGCACAGGCATGAGTCAGGTTTAGCTCAAAGGGTCTGGGTGATCTGGACTGGTGGGAGGTCTTCTCAGGGCAGTCCTGCCATCACCTACGGGGTGGTTTCAGGTTTCATTTGCTTGAGTCAAGAGGAGAGCCAGAAAGAAGGACTTGAAGGCAAATATAAGACAAAGGTTTTTAGTACAAGCAGGTGGGCAGTAAAGGCCAGGTCTTGGGGTCTAGCTGGTGACATGGTCACTAAGGTAAATAAGAGAAAGAATGATTACTAATGCCTATTACTAATTATGCCCCAAATTCTGTGAAATCTCTTATTACCATGTTTTATGAATACAACATCACAAACGGTTTCCAAGAGGCAAAAGCTTCTCATAGAAAAAAGCAAGAAATCTATTCTATTTTGTTAGGACATTTTTTTTGCCAGTTTCGGGACCATCTTATTTTAATCTCAAGACAGTTTTGTTTTATTTATAACTTTAGGCATAGAGAAAAAACCCACAAAAACCTCTATTAATGATTATTTATCATTAGCTTCAAATTTCTGAAGTTTTTTTTCTGTTTTGAGGGGAGGGGGGCCTTGAATGTATGTGTATGTGTGTATGTGTGGATGAGTGTATGCGTGCTTGCACACACATAGGAGGGAGTAAAAGGAAGATAGATGTCTCTACTAGATGTTAAGCTCTAGTAGAGACAGTCAATGAGAGACATGCTGTTACATTGAAATCATTGGAATGGTAGCATCGAAAAGTGAATGAAGAGAATGATAAATGATTTGGCAGGCATTTTAAAGAAAAACAATGGAACAATCATACTCACAACAACGGAGAAATCATACTCACTGAATTATAACCTTTAGGGGAAGGCAAATTGACTCAGACAACTGAAGAGGCTATTATCCAGAGCTTAGGCTCTGGATAGCTAGTAATAATTTATGGCTTACCAACAACAACAAAAAATCTTTCCTATTTTTATTAAACCTCATTTGAGAAAAAGTTATATTGTCTCTCCATCTTACTATAATATTGTGATATAATAAACTTATCTTGATCTTTGTCCTCAGCTTCTGGCCAAGAGCTCCTAAAACCCCTGTAATCTACGAAGTGAGCAAAAGGAGCATTTTTGGTTATAATATTTGTTTTTTATCTTTAAAGTCTGAAATTGCTTTGGAATTACAAAGGTGAAAAAGCATCTTTTCCTATGCACAACAAACCTTTTTCAACCACACCTGCATTTATGCTAATGAAGTGACTTTTGGAAGACTCTCAGGGTGGGGATCTGGTTGCCAGGATAATGAACCATGTGATTGGAGGGTTGGAACTTTCAGTGCCACTCTCTGACTTCTGGGGTGGGGAGAAGGGCTAGAGGTTCAGTTAATCACTAATGGCCAAAAGACCTAAATAGACATTACTCAAGAGAAGACATAAATATATATGTGTGTGTACACACAGATGCACATGATGGAATATTATTCTGCCGTAAAAAATGAAATCTTGACATTTGCAAGGACATAAATGGAGCTAGGGACTATAATGCTAAGTGAAATAAGTCAGAGAAAGATGAATACTATACAACTTCACTCATGTGGAATTTCAGAGGCAAAACAAACAAGCAAAGAGAAAGAGAGAGAAATAGACAAATTAAGAAACAGACTCTTAACTCTAGAGAATAAAGTGATTGTTACCAGAGGGAAGGGAGTGGGGGATGGGAGAAGTAGGTGATGGGGATTAAGGAGGGAGCTTGTGATGTGCACCAGGTGTTGTATGGAAGTGTTGAATCACTATATTGTTAACTAATATAACACTATATGCTCACTGGAATTAAAATAAAAAACTTCTTTTTACCTCCTCTGTTTTAAATAGATTATATGCTTAAGTATCCCACCTGCAAAAGGAAAAGCATTTTATAAAGAGGTAATGTGGTCTGCTGAAAATAAATATGAGGTTACAATGGTCTTCGAATTCTCATCATATCTTTTGTTATGTGTTACTTAATATCTCTAGCCTATTTTCTTATCTTAAAATAGGAGGGGAGGGGATAATTCCTTTAAGGCAGAGATACCACGAGGAATGGGGGCGACTATATAAACATGTATACATACATATATATCAAACATTTGACATAGAAAGTTGGAGACTCCACTATTTAAATGTTGCAAAAGTTTAAAAGGATATCTGGATCTTTAATTGATGCTACTTAACACATAAATACTTTATATAGAACACACTTGAGATTTTCTCTTTATGTATAATTATATCCCATTAAATTTTTATGTTTCAACACTGAGCTTTTCAAACTATTTTGCCTTTTCCTCTTTTATAGCATAAATTGTAGACGAGAGGGGCCATGCACAGGCAAAGAAGAACTTGCAAAGGAAAGTTTTTTTTATGTGATTTTTCTAAATATATATTGGGTTATTGGCAGAAGTTTAATCTGCTTCTGATCCTAAGCTGGTGATAGGTGACAGAGCAATAGTGATAGTGTCATAGATCAATAAATGAACTGTAGGCTTATCTGTACTAACCGCATTAATTGCTGTGTCATCTCCATATTACTCTTTTGCCTGGGTGCAAGTCTTGTAGCCGGAGGTCAAGGTACATAAAATTTTCAGTGTTATCAGTGTTAATTACAACTGGATTCTGATGAGAGACAGCCATTCATTTACTTGAGGCTAAGCCTCTCAAATATGTATTTCTTTTGCAATAAAAAATCCGTTTTTAAAATGACACAAATGTGTTAATCCTTCTTAGTTCCCCAGAAGCTAGGTCCAAGGATTCCTCTCCAGTGTAAATCAATGAAGACAAACCAGTTATGTACACTGTGATAAGCACTATGGGGTACCATAAGCTCTTAAAGAGTCTTCAGTCTAATTTGCTACCTCTACTATTACTACAGTGAAGGCTTATGTGAGGCACTGTGTGCCAGGCTCTGTTCTAAGAGCCTGACATAGAGTAATTCATTTTATTTTTACAATAAACTGATGAGACCAGTATCATCATTACATCCATGAGGAAACTGAAGCAAAGAGAAGTTCTGTAACTATAACCAGTATGTGATGGAGCTAGCTATAGTTAAGACACACCTGTGGGAAGATCACTAACTAAGAAACAAATTGTTCTAAATGCCAAATGAGTGTTGGAGGCAGTAAGTACTTTAGGTATTCATTAGAGGAAGAAATCAGTGTGGGCTTATATGGTTAGGGAATGTTTTTTGGTGAGTACAGGATGTCAATAGATAAAACCATGTCTTTAAAGTACACCATGAATTTATTGAAGCAGGGTTGATTAAGACAATGTCAAACTCAATTATTTTTAACCAAACCACTCACTTAACGGTGTGAATTCAAAGATGGCCGAGGGTGGGGCGTCCATTGAGGGCACCTGGCCAATCCTGTATTTCCTATTTACTCTGCTTTTTTTGGGAGATCATGCTCTGTTCTGTGATTTTGATGAAGAAAACACCCGAGTCTTAAACAGAAATCAAGGTGAAATAGAGTAGGTTTGAATATGGGAACATGGTGTGTAAGGATCATTTAAGTTTTGTTTCCTTTCATTCTCTGGGAAGGTGCTAAATAAATCTGAAATAACTTCCCTGTGCCCTTTATGATTACCTGAGATTTCTCCTCAGGAAAAAGTGACTAAGTCCACACTAGAATGTACATTGTAGATGTTAAATAAATGCTTATTATCTAGTAGGATGAAGTATAATATTAGATCTTGATATTGTAGACTTAGAAAAGAGGCTATTGATTGGACAGTGTTAGAGAAGGGAATACTTGAATCTTCCCAAATCCTTCTCTTCAAAGTTTTGGTAAGCTTTTCCTATAAGACTTCTTAGTTTTTTATTTATTGAGATATAATTGAAGTATAACATTATAGTAGTTTCAGCTATTCAGTATAGCAATTTAATACATGCACATATTGTGAAATGATCATCATAATAAGTTTAGTTAAAATCCATCACCACATATAATTATAGTTTTTCTTGAGTGAGAAGTTTTAAGATCTACTCTCTCAATTTTCAAATACACAATACAGTATTACTAACTACAGTCACCAAGCTTTACGTTATATCCCCAGTACTTACTGACTCTGTGTCTATTTTTTTCTCTTTTTAAATTCCACATAAAAATTATCACATGGTATTTGTCTTTCTCTGTCTTACTTCACTTAGCATAATCCCCTTAAGGTCCATCCATGTTATTGGAAACAGCAAGAGTTCCTTCTATTTGTGTTTTATATGGCTGAATAATATTCCTTTGTGTGGGGGCACCTGGGTGGCTCAGTGGGTTAAGCCTCTGCCTTCGGCTCAGGTCATGATCTCAGGTCTGGGGATTGAGCCCCGCATTGGGTTCTCTGCTCAGTGGGGAGCCTGCTTCCTCCTCTCTCTCTGCCTGCCTCTCTTCCTACTTGTGATCTCTCTCTCTCTCTCTCTCTGTTGAATAAATGAATAAAATCTTAAAAAAAAATTCCTCTGTGTGCGTGTGCACGTGTGTGTGCGTATGTGTGTGTATATCACATTTTCTTTATCTATTCACCCTTCAATGGACATAGGTTGTTTCCGTGTCTTAGCTACTAACAAATAATGATGCAATGAACAGAGAAATGCAGATATCTTTTTGAGTCAGTGTTTTAATTTATGTGAGATAAATTCCCCAAAGTGAAACTGCTGAACCACATGGTAGTTTTATTTTTTATTTTTTGTGGAAACCGCATAGAGTTTTCCATAGTGGAAGATGCACAGGGTTCCTTTTCTCCACATCCTTACCAACACTTACTTACCTTTTTTTTTTTTTTTTAAATAAAGATTTATTTTTTTATTTGACAGAGATTACAAGTAGTCAGAGAGGCAGGCAGAGAGAGAGAGGAGGAAGCAGGCTCCCTGCTGAGTAGAGAGACTGATGCGGGGCTTGATCCCAGGATCCTGGGATCATGACCTGAGCCAAAGGCACAGGCTTTAACCCACTGAGCCACCCGGGCACCCCTATTTCTTACCTTTTTAATAACAGCTATTATAACAGGTGTAAGATGATATGTCATTGTGGTTTTGATTTACATTTCCCTGATGACTGTAATGATATTGAACACCTTCATACGTACCTGTTGGCCCTCTGTATATCTTGTTTGATAAAACAAGGTCTATTCAAATCCTCTCCCTATTCTTACTAAGATTGTTTTTATCTTTCCTTTTGAGTTATATATGTTCTTTATATTTTTTAGATATTAACTATCAGATATATGATTTTCAAATATTTTCTCCCATTCAGTAGGTTGCCTTTTTAAAGGTTTGTTTCTTTTTAGGTGTAGAAGCTCTTTATTTGATGCAGTCCCACTTGTTTATTTTTGTTCTTGTTGTCTTCGCTTTGGTGTCAAATCCCAGAAATCATTGACAAGACCTATGTTAAAGAAGCTTATTGTCTATGTTTTCTTCTAGGAGTTTTATGGTTTCAGGTCTTATGTTCAAGTGTTTAGCAGCTTTTTCTACTTTAAACCTGATGTTCTTACATTTTCGTTTTCTGTGTCTAAAGGGAGTGTTTTAAGATATATTAAGGGCTTAAAGGATAGGTTTTTTCTTTATTTGAACATTTATCAAAATTGGATCACTTCCTGGGGCACCTGGGTGGCTCAGTCAGTTAAGTGTTTGACTCTTGGTTCCAGCTCAGGTCATGATCTCAGAATCATGGGATCAAGCCCCAAGTAGGCTTCAAGCTCAGCTTGTGGTCTGCCTGAGATTTTTTCTCTCACTGAGCCTTTGCTCCTCCTCCCCTGCTCTCTCTATCCCTCTAAAATAAATAAATATATAAAATCTTACATAAAGTAAAATAAAAACTTGAATCACTTCCTATTATAGAACTCTTTAACAATACCCATGAAGGGAGTCATAATGGTAAAATAGGAAAATAAGAACAATTTATTGAAGGAAAAGACATTTTTACAAAGGGAAATGTAAAAGCAGAGAAGTAAGACAATCATCCAAAAGGAAAACTCCTTCTTACCCTACTTTGCTTTTTTAACTAAGCAGAATTATGGACCAAATGGCTGAGATCAATGGTTCCTCAGGATTGGTTGGGCATTAGAATCATCTAGGGAGTTTTTATCAGACAACAAAGGCTGGGCCTTTCCCCTAGAGTATATAATTTAATTAGCTTGGGGTGACATCTGGGCATTGACAGGGTTGAGAACCATTAGTCTAGAAACTGTCTCAACTGCCCATTAGAAATACATAGACAACATAATCAGAAGTGTATTTTAATGGTATTTCTACTCAAAGTGTGAAACTTAATTGATCTTTAATATTTTTTCACTTTTGGGAAACAAAGTTAGAAGTTAAACACACATAGGCATAATAAGACACCATACTGGGTTACATCTTTGGTGCAACAGAGAGGCATGGTCTTTAACATAGCCTTTTTACTTTATTTATTATTTTTTTTTAAGATTTATTTTTGGGAGGGGGAGAGGGCAGGGAGAAGGGTCTGAAGGAGTGGGGGAGAATCCCCAAGCAGACTCCCCATTGAGCCTGGAACCCTAAGTGGGGCTCGACCTGGGCTGAAATCAAGAGTTTGATGATTAACAAACGCAACCCACCCAAGCTTTCTTTTAATGTGGTCTTTAAATACTACGGCTCAAACTCTCCAGCTGGCAATAACTATCATAGTAATAATCACTGGTCTTTAATGAAAATAGAACTGCACCGTTTGTGCTCCTAAGATTAAACATTAACCAAAGCTGTTAACTACAGTGATGTACACATAAATTGGAGAAATGCTTTAGAAGGGGCTGTCCAGTGTTCTTTTACACACTCCTTCTTGCGTGTGAAAGGGACAACACATGAAGAATGCAAGTAGGAATGTGGGGTGGGATGCAGCCCACATCAGAATTTCCTCCACACTGGGAAAACTGCTATAGTTTGAAGTGACGAGGCTGAATGCGCTTGACAATCCTGGGGGAAGATATCCATCCACAAGCTCCACCCCTGAGAAGCAATTTGATAGTTAGGAATAGAGCTGCAGAATTCAGCATGATGAAGGAGGAGGCATAGTCTCTGTACTCAAAACATGCAAATGTTTCTTTTATTAACTCTTCATTAATTAATTTTATTAGATGATCTTATTAATTTAATGTACTCTGAGGGTTAGATAGAAGTCAGCACTAAATATGAATGAGCATTGACTAGGTAGCAGAGTCCAGGCAAATCACTCCAGTGATTGCTCCAGTATATTAGAATTGCTCCAGTATATTAGAAGCCTTGGTGGAGATTGACATCCAATTCTTTCCACATAGCTTTCTCTTTCTCAGGGACTTATTAACATGAGAGGACCTCCAACCTCCTACACCTCAGATCTGCTATTGCTATGTGAGTTTGTAATCCCTCCTTCCTCTCTTTCCAGATCTGAATTGTTCCCAGCAATTGTCTGAGATGCCTATCAGGATGCCTATCAAAAATCCCATCAAATTTCTGGCTCATCCAATTAATATTTGAGTGACCTTGGCAACATCAGAGTGTAAAGTAGAAGTGGTATTACTTGTCTTATGGTTTTTATCTGAACAAAATTATACTAATTTGTGGAAGAGTATACTATAAACTTTTGCCACTCAACCTTATGAGAGCTTAACCTAGAAAAATTCACATGGCTAACTTTGTTTTTACTGTTAAATATCACTGTGGGAAGTATTGTAAATATACCAGTCCCACTGAAATATTAATTTTTTTCTGTAGAATTTTATTTGGAAAATTTCATTTCACCAAAATATTAATCTAAAAACATTCTAAGATATGAAAATGTTATATAATTTATCTATTAAAAATTAATCAGATAATTAATTCTGCAGTTAGGTACATTGTGTTCACCTACATAAAAAATATTGCATATTTTCACTTTGTCTACATGTTTATCTGATGTCTAAACTACATGAATTCCAAACTATTCTAATTTCTGTGAAATACTAATTTTAAAAATATCAGAACTAAATGTACTGTGAAACAACCACATTGGAAACATGCATTTATTCACAGTTGATTCATTTCCCCAGATAAATACATAACTGCTCAAAATTATTTAAGAACCTATGTAGACATCCAAGAGCACACTTATAAATCTATTTCTACCTTCATCTTGAAGAAACACTGATCTTGGAAAAAATCTGGCTTATTTTAAAATGAACTATTGCTGGTTAAAAAGGCATACTTTAAAACTCTTCTGTGGCCTGCACCTGCTTTTTTCTTTTTAAATTAAAATGTAAAAGCATTTGTTTTCAGAGATGTATCTGACTATTGAGGCATAAGTGAATAATTACATAAAAACAGACCCTGAAAGTTGTTGAGCATTTAAGTGCCTGCAGAGCCTCATTTTACTTGTAAGCGATGACTGCCTTAAATAGCTAGACCACTTGCTGATCATAACTAAGAAATTGAGAAAACCAGACCATTTTAATGTTATGAAATTGACACAAACCCACATGATACTGCATTCCTCCACTGAGCTGAGGTTATATTTTTTTTTGAGGTTATATTTTAAAAATACAAATAAATATATTGAATTGTGAGTCTTATTTCTGTAATACTCCCAGTGTTTAAAATATGCTTCTAAAACAGAAGTAGATAAGTGCAGAATGTAGTTCCAGACTTGACTATTACCCACTGAAGTATTCAATGCTAGTCTGTGCTTCCTTGTTGTTCCCCAATTTGTGAATTGAACTTTTGCTGTCTTTATGTTGCATTATCTAACATGGCTATTCCACACCTTACCCACTTACCTCAAATCTCCACTTCTCCCCCATTTCGGTTCCTGTGAATAGATGCATTCTCTCTATTAAGAAGAATGGTTTGGTCTATCCACCTTCTATTTTCAAACTTCATCTTCTGTGGCTTCTCAGTTGCATTTCTTACAATTCAGCATTCCTATCTTTATGACGTTAGCACCCTCTGTGGTATCTGTGAGAATGTCCTCAGTTTTGTCTCATATCTCACACTCTTTTTTTTTTTTAATTATTACATGTAACTTTATTTTTCTTTTGGATTAAGAGGCTTTATACACATTTGGTTTCATGAACAAAACAAACCATACATCAATAATTACCAGAAAGCTTTATGGATCCAAAAGTATTTGCCATCAAAAATAAACCACTGTAGGGGCGCCTGGGTGGCTCTGTGGGTTGAGCCGTTTCTTTTTTTTTTTTTTTTAATTTATTTTTTAGTTTCGGCATAACAGTATTCATTATTTTTTCACCACACCCAGTGCTCCATGCAATCCGTGCCCTCTAGAATACCTACCACCTGGTACCCCGACCTCCCATCTTCCGCCCCTTCAAAACCCTCAGATTGTTTTTCAGAGTCCATAGTCTCTCATGGTTCACCTCCCCTTCCAATTTCCCCCAACTCCCTTCACTTCTCCAACTCCCCATGTCTTCCATGCTATTTGTTATGCTCCACAAATAAGTGAAACCATATGATAATTGACTGTCTCTGCTTGACTTATTTCACTCAGCATAATCTCTTCCTGTCCCGTCCATGTTGCTACAAAAGTTGGGTATTCATCCTTTCTGATGGAGGCATAATACTCCATAGTGTATATGGACCACATCTTCCTTATCCATTCGTCCGTTGAAGGGCATCTTGGTTCTTTCCACAGTTTGGCGACCGTGGCCATTGCTGCTATAAACATTGGGGTACAGATGGCCCTTCTTTTCACTACATCTGTATATTTGGGGTAAATACCCAGGAGTGCAATGGCAGGGTCATAGGGAAGTTCTATTTTTAATTTCTTGAGGAATCTCCACACTGTTCTCCAAAGAGGCTGCACCAACTTGCATTCCCACCACCATTGTAAGAGGGTTCCCCTTTCTCCACAACATCTCCAACACACGTTGTCTCCTGTCTTGCTAATTTTGGCTATTCTGACTGGTGTAAGGTGGTATCTCAATGTGGTTTTAATTTGAATCTCCCTGATGGCTAGTGATGATGAACATTTTTTCATGTGTTTGATAGCCATTTGTATGTCTTTATTGGGGAAGTGTCTGTTCATATCTTCCACCCATTTTTTGATATGATTGTCTGTTTTGTGTGTGTTGAGTTTGAGGAATTCCTTATAGATCCTGGATATCAACCTTTTGTCTGTACTGTCATTTGCAAATATCATCTCCCATTCCGTGGGTTGCCTCTTTGTTTTCTTGACTGTTTCCTTTGCTGTGCAGAAGCTTTTGATTTTGATGAAGTCCCAAAAGTTCATCTTCGCTTTTGTATCCTTTGCCTTTGGAGACATATCTTGAAAGAAGTTGCTGTGGCTGATATCGAAGAGATTACTGCCTATGTTCTCCTCTAGGATTCTGATGGATTCCTGTCTCACATTGAGGTCTTTTATCCATTTTGAGTTTATCTTTGGGTACGGTGTAAGAGAATGGTCGAGTTTCATTCTTCTACATATAGCTGCCTAGTTTTCCCAGCACCATTTATTGAAGAGACTGTCTTTTTTCCACTTTATATTTTTTCCTGTTTTGTCAAAGATTATTTGCCCATAGAGTTGAGGGTCCATATCTGGGCTCTCTACTCTGTTCCACTGGTCTATGTGTCTGTTTTTATGCCAGTACCATGCTGTCTTGGTGATCACAGCTCTGTAGTAAAGCTTGAAATCAGGTAACATGATGCCCTCCATTTTATTTTTGTTTTTCAACATTTCCTTAGCGATTCGGGGTCTCTTCTGATTCCATACAAATTTTAGGATTATTTGCTCCAGCTCTTTGAAGAATACTGGTGGAATTTTGATAGGAATAGTATTAAAAGTATAGATTGCTCTAGGCAGTATAGATATTTTAACGATGTTTATTCTTCTGATCCGAGAGCATGGAATGGTCTTCTATCTTTTTGTGTCTTCTTCAATTTCATTCATGAGTGTTCTGTAGTTCCTCGAGTACAGATCCTTTACCTTTTTGGTTAGGTTTATTCCCAAGTATCTTATGGTTCTTGGTGCTATAGTAAATGGAATCAATTCTCTAATTTCCTTTTCTGTATTTTTATTGTTAGTGTATAAGAAAGCCACTGATTTCTGTACACTGACTTTGTATCCTGCCACATTGCTGAATTGTTGTATGAGTTCTAGTAGTTTGGGGGTGAAGTCTTTTGGGTTCCCGTTGAGATCAGGAACACGACAAGGATGCCCACTCTCACCACTCTTGTTCAACATCGTATTAGAAGTCCTAGTAACAGCAATCAGATAACAAAGAGAAATAAAAGTTATCCAAATTGGTAATGAAGAAGTCAAACTCTCTCTCTTTGCAGATGACATGATTCTTTATATGGAAAACCCAATTTCTCACACTCTTTAACTGAATTCATTTTTCTTTCTAGTCTTCCAAGTTCAGTTTTTACACTAAACACATTCTACAACTATCTTCTCTTTTTACAATTTCTCACTTAAGATTATCATCCATTCTCACAAATTCTTATATGTATGTAATATTCAGATTTGTTCAATGCCAGTCCTATCCTTGAGTCCAAGTCTTGCATTTTCAATTGTTTGATGTCTCCCTCACCAAACTCATATATAAAACTGAACTTGTTATGTTTCCCTCAGGCATGTATTTCCCAGTACTTCTTATTTCTGTTAATGGTATTATCAGCTATGTAATGTTAGTACTTTGATTTCACTGAACTCAACCATACTTAATCTAAATGAAATTAGATTCATATTTAAAAAGCATTTATGACTTTAGGCATTTAGTAAAGTAAATCTCCCAAATATACACTTCTTATGTTTTCTGTATTACCATTTATTTTTGGGAATAATATGAATATTTAGTAAATATTATTAATATGCAATGGTTTATTAGAAGCAGTTTGCTTTGATGGAACTGTATTGAAGAAGAAAGGAAAGTATTAGTGGTATCTGACATGCAGCTGTTGTCCAGGATTGAAGCAAATCTGATATCTAGTCTAGCATAAATCTCTTTTACAATAATTATTACATTCTGCCTTTAGGGTTTTTTCAAATTTGTCTTATTTTATGTCTTAGGTTGTAATGTTAAATGACAGTAGGGATTATGTCCCATTAGTCTCTGTGGTTTTTTATTTGTTTGTTTGTTTTTTAAGATTTTACTTTTAAGTAATCTCTATACCCAATGTGGGGCTTGAACTCACAACCCTGAGATTCAGAGTCCCATAGTCCACCGACTGACCAAACAAGTACCCTTATCTTTGTTTCATCTCTAGTCCCTAGAACATTGCCCATATATAATGGGTAATCAATAAATAGTCACTAAATTCACAAAGACACTCAGTTCTTGAGCTATTATGGAAAAAGCCACCCCAAAAATGGAATGGTGATGGGAAAATTGTTGATAACAGAGTAAAGATTGCAAAAAGCAACTTTACTTACTTATACATTATCTCCTAGGCCCAGAAATAGCCACGTATCTTCAGCAAGAAACAGCAAATTTATACAAGAAGTGCATACAGTTCTGTCCTACATTACTGCCATGTGTTTTTTATATTCCATTGATTTTCTTTGTGATTGGCAAGCCCTACATATTTAGCTTAACTATTCATTCTGGGAATTCCTCCAGAAATATCACGAGATTAGCTCACTTATGAAACTTGAGCAATTTTACTACATGATTATTACTAGTAATAGCAATAATTAGTTAATAGAGAGAAACATTGATTCAGAACCAACCAAGCTCTATGGAAGCATTTACTGTTTAAAACATGATTGGAGGCGGTGCCTGAAGAACCAGGGACCAGAGTGTTGACATTTTAAAGCAGTCTAAGCCAAAACTTATAGTAACAAACCTCAGGGGAACTAACTTCCAACTTTATAAATCTCCTCATAAATTTCTAGGGTGATTTTGCTGAAAATTTTCATAAAATTCCAGCACTTTCTATTTCATTTTGGAACTGGATTGCCTTAGAATCAAGCCACTGATTTTTATCTGACTTTTACTGTTGATTTCATACTGCTTTTCATTAGTTTTACTGGAGCTGGCTCTAGATGCATGCCTAAAAATGTGGGCATGTCAAGAAAATCCAGATTTTTTTGTTTTGTTTTGTTTTTATTGTCAGCATGTTATGTATGCCCTCATAGAAAACTTCATGGGCAAATGTATAGTCTCCATTTGTTGTGGCAATAGAAATTATTTTTCAATACAGTCATTTGCTAAAAATGAATGCGCTGGTGTAGGCTACTGCTCATGCTAGCAGGGCATAAAATTAGAAACACATATAAGAAACTTTAGAATATGAAGACTTTTTTCCCTGCCTTTCAAAAAAAGATAGTCGCTATCCTAATGGGTATGAGGTGGTATCTCCTTGTGGTCTTGATTTGTATTTCTCTAATGTTGAGTGATGTTGAACATCTTTTCATAGGTTTATGGCTATTTGTATAACTTCTTTGGAAGTTATACAAGTCATTTGCCTGTGTTTTTTTGTTTGTTTTGTTTTGTTTTTCATTGGGTTGTTTTACGTTATTGAACTAGGAGTATTGTATATATTCTTGATATTAATCCCTTATCAGATATATGATTTGCAAGTATTTCTTCCCATTCCATAGATTGCCTTTTCACTCTGTTGATTCCATCTTTTGATACATAGAAGATTTTAATCTTGATGTAGTCTAATATATCTTTATAATATATCTATTTTTACTTTTGTTCCTTATGCTTTTGGCATCATATTCAAGAAATCATGGCTAAATCCAAAGTCATGAAGGTTTCCCCCCTATGTTTCCTTTTAAGAGTTTTATAGTTTCAGGTTTTGCATGCAGGTCTTTGATCCATTTTGAATTAATTTGCATATATGATGTAAGGTCCCAACACCACTTGTTGAACAGAGTATGTTTCACCATTGAATGGTCTTGGTACTCTTGTCAAAGATCATTTGCAGTCAAATGCTCTACCCCTGAACTATTGTCAAAGATCATTTGACCATATAAATGAGGGTTTATTTCTGGGCACACTATTCTATTCCATTGGTCTATGTGTCTCTATGCTAGCACCAAGGTTTTGATAATTGTAGCTTTGTGGTAACTTTTGAAAATAGGAAGTGTGAGAGCTCCATCTTTGTTCTTTTTCAAGATTATTTTGGCTATTCAGGATCCCTTGTGATTTCATATGAATTTTAAGATGGATTTTTCTTTTCTGTAAAAATTGCCATTTGTAATTTGAGGATTGCACTGATTCAGTAGATCACTTTGGATGGCAAAAATGTAAAATGGTGCAGCTGCTGTGGAAAACAGAATGGCAGTTCATCCAAAAATTAAAAATGTAATTACCAAATGATCCAGCAATCCCACTTCTGGTGCTATACACACACACACACACACACACACACACACATATATATATATATATATATATATGCATATATATAAACACACATATATATTTTATATATATATAAAATAACACTTGAGACATATGTCTCAAAGAGTTATTTATACACATTCATAGCAACATTCAAAGAGTTATTTATACACATTCATAGCAACATTATTCATGATAGCCAATGGGTGTTCATCAACACACATGTTCATCAACAGACGAATGGATAAAAAAATTGTTTTATATACATACATTAGAATACAATTCAGTCTTTAAAAAGAAGGAAATTATGTCACATGCTGCAATATGGATGAATCTTCAGGACATTATTCTAAGTGAAATAAACCAGCCACAGAAGGACAAATACTGTGTGATTCCACTTACATAAGGTATCTAAAGTCATCAAATTCGTAGGAACAGAAAGTAGAATGGTGGTTGTCAGGGGCTAAGGGAGGGGGAAAACGAGGAGTTTTTTTGGGTACAAAGACTGAGTTTTACAAGATGAAAACAGTTCTGCAGGTGGATTCCACAACAATGGGAATATACTTAACACTACTGAACTGTACATTTACAAATAGTTGAGATGGTAAGTTTTATGTCATGTGTGTTTAGAACCATTAAAAAAATGTTAAGAACAAGGATAATAGACACTCAAAAAATATGAAAACTTGATTTACGTCTTGAAGAGTTTTAAAATTAACAGTTCAATATTTAATTTCTTAGACTCACACAAGATGTATAAAAGATTTACTAGAAAGAAGTGGGTGGGGGAAGAAAAAAGAAGAGAAAAACATAAAAAAAATCCTTTCTTTGGCTTTTACTGTCTTTTTAGCCTATATAGGCAAAGCAAAGTTCAAAATTCATTATCAAATATTTATTCTGTGAACTTAAGTCAAATTAAATGAAGATGTGTTAGTATAAACATTTTTAAAATTATAAATGGCTAAATAAATGGAATAACAATACTAGGCAATAAAGATCAGAAAATATTTGAATTTTATGACAGACTCTAAGCTCCTTAATGTCAGGAAAGATGTTTTGCTTTTTCTTTGTATCTATTCAGGAATTTGGTCTATTTTAAGTGAAGACATAAATGTGAATATATAAATATAACATATTAATATGTAATTTTATATAAATGTGTATAATTTACATATGTTATTTATATATGTATAAAAATATATACATATAATCCCACCCCCTTCTCCCAAACCCCCTCCCCCCAGCAACCCTCAGTTTGTTTTGTGAGATTAAGAGTCACTTATGGTTAGTCTCCCTCCCAATCCCATCTTGTTTCATTTGTGTAAACCTGGTGATTCACAGACCTGTACCCCTGGGGATAAAAATATATGTTTATAAAATATAAAAAGTTAAAAAAATTTAAAAATATATACATATATATATGAAATATATAAAAAAGTAGTACCACCTTAACTAGTTTGTATTTTCATCACCTTAATAGTCACAACTGTGTGCTTCTATTGTTCTGTGAAAACATAAAGAGTTAAGTTCAGAAAAATAAGATAAAGCAGGAGCCCAAAATTCTCCTGTGTGACACACTGAGAATATTCCTACAAAACAGAAATGTCTATGGCTTGATATGACTTACCTGAGAATATAGTCCTATAGAGATAATAGAAAGAAGAAAACATCTTGTTGGCTTATCTATTTTCAATAGATGTTCTATACTGTATTACAAATGGAAGGCATTCCTGCTTCAAAGTAATACTCCATACTCTTTAAATAAAATTAACTTCATATGTATGTTTCTTCACAGAAAATTTTAAAGCCAATTCCTAATACATTCTGGAGTCTTCCTATAGGTTTACCAAAAATGTATAATTGACTTTCTCCCTCTTCACTAATCTTACTAGACCCTCCAAACCCAAATCTGGTCTCACCTTCTCTTAGAGACATCTAAAGTGCAAAAAAGAAAATTAAAAATCACCTTACTGGCTGTGTTATTTTCCAAGTGAGAAAACTGAGTTTAAGTGAATTACCTAAAGTCACAGTCTGTTGCTCTGAGACCAGAACCTAAAAATCCCAGTCAGTTTACTTCATTTTCCTGGCTGCCTGACCATCCCTAGTGAACTTCTTGGGCTTTGAAAATGACTAAATAGATGCAATATGGAATGATGGTGTTCTAGAAAATGGATGAAATGTTCCAGAACCAGCTGCCCCATCTCGTCAGGGAATGGGTCTAGCTGACAAAGAAAATAGATGTAGGAGGCCTGTTAGAGAGGCAAAGCCTCCCCCTGTCCTGGCTGGTTAGTTTGAGGGGGTGATGATGGCAATTCTAACAGGTGGAAACAGCCTCCTAGTTAACATTATTATAGTTTACCTCTAATATCAGGAATCAGTGTACGTTCTAAAACACTGATTTTGAAACCAGATCTATAAATGGACTTCAGGGAGTCAGTATTCCCTACATATAAATCTAGGCAGAACAACCACCACCACTACTACTACTACTTCTTCTTTTTCTTCTTCTTCATCTCCTCCTCCTCGTCGTTGTCCTCCTCCTCCTTCTTTCTTCTTCATTTTGCATTTATCTGGGATAAAATCCATGGATGTCTTCAAATTTTCTGAGGGATTTTGTGGACTAAATAAGAGTTAAAAATCACTGATCTAGACTGTCAAAGGAGGTAAATGCTAAAGTGAAAACTATAATGTTGGTACTTGTCCTTAGTATTTCCAGGCTCTCCTTTCTGTAATATTTTACTTTTATTAACAATATTCTGTTTCTATCATCCCTTACCATTTTATGTACTCAATATTCTCGTTGTCTTTTTCTCCCATTTAAAAGAAGAGAAAAAGTGCCCCAAACTCTGGGTGTCCTACTAACAGGTATAAGACTGATAAGGAAATCATCCATCTATTCTCTCCTGTTTAGTTGATCTAGTGGTTTGAGGAGGTCCACCTACTTCCTGCTTTGATAATGAGAGGATGTCTTCAACAATCCTTGGATCTTTGCCATTCTCTCTTTTCAGCCAACTTTAATGATTCCAGATGGAATATAGTTCCCTTCCTGTGTTTATCAATTTAACCTCCTGGAGAACACAGAGTTTTGTCTGTGGGAGCTAAGTAATATTTCTATTATCATTAAGTTCTAAGAAATCTCTAATTTCCCTTAAGACTTGTGTTTATTTGATCTTGTTTCAAAATCTAGTTTTAAATTCCCAATCTTAAGCCTCCTATGGCTTCAATGCAAACTCTATTAAGATTCTAATGGCATTTTTCATAGAAATAGAACCACAAAAGGCCCTAAATAGCAAAGAAATCCTGAGAAATAAGAACAAAGCAGAAGGAATCACATTTCCTGATTTCAAGCTATACTGCAAAGCTATGATTGTTAAATAATATAGTACCGGCATAAAAACAGACAAACAGACCATGGAACAGAATGGAGAGTCCAGCAATAAACCTAAATATATAGAGATAATTAATATTTTACAAAGGAGCCAAGTATACTTAATGAAGAAAAGACAATCTATGCAATCAATAGTGCTGTAATAATGAGATATTTACATGTAAAGGAATAAAGCTAGACCCATATCTTATACCATTCACAAAAACTAATTTGAAGAAGATTGAAGTTTTAAGTGGAAGACCTGAATAGTGACTCAAAGATGAAAATTTAAAAATTATGCTTGATATAGATTTTTGTTATTTTTTTTAATGACACTTTAAACAGGGCAATAGCAACAGCGATAAAAGCATGAGACTGCATAAAACTAAAAAGTTTCTGCATAGCAGAAGAAACCATCAACAAAGTGAAATGATAACCTACAGAATGGGAAAAAAAATATTTCCAAGCTGTAGATACGATAAGAGGTTAATATCTGAAACATGAAAAAACTCATATAATTCAACAGCAAAAAGTCAGTAATCCAATTAAAGAATAGGAAAAGGACTCTAATGGAAATTTCTTGAAAGAAGACATATAAAAGGCCAATGGGTACATGAAAAGATGCTCAACATCACTAGTCATTAGGGAAATGCAATTTAAAACCACCATGAGATATTCCCTCACCCCTGTTGGAATGGCCATCACCAAAAAGACAAGAGATAACAAATGCTGGCCTAAATATGGAGAGAAGGGAACCCTTGTCCACTGCTGCTGAGACTGTATGTTGGTACAACCATTATGTAAAACAGTACAGAGGATCTCAAAAAAAAATTAAAAATAGAACTACCACATTATTGAACAATTTTATTGCTGGTGAGAGTGCTGTCACTGTGAGCGCCATACTAGATACAAGGTCTTGCTTGGGAATCACAGGAAAACGAAGCCCTGAAGATTTTACAATACAGATTTTCCTTGATTTACAAGGGGGTTATGTCCCAATAAACTCACTGTAACCTGAAAATAGCCCATGATGAAAAAAATGCCTTTAATACATCTAACCTACCCAACATCACAGCTTAACCTAGTGTACCTTAAATGTTCTAAGAACACGTACTTGAGTCCACAGTTAAGCAAAATCATCTAACACAAAGCCTATTTTACAATAAAGTATTGAATATCTCATGTAATTTATTGAGTACTGTCCTGAAAGTAAACCATAGAAGAATTGTATGGGTACAGAATGGTTGTAAGTGTATCAGTTGTTTGCCCTTGTGACCTGGGTGGCTGACCAGGGGCTATGGCTTGCTACCACTGCTCAACATCATAAGAAAATAATGTATTGCATCTCAGTAGCCCAGGGAAATATCTAAATTCAAAATTCAAAGTAGAGTTTCTACAGAATGTGTATTGCTTTCACACCATTATCAGTCAAAAAACCGTAAGTCATTGCACTGTAAGTCAGGGACCACCGGTGTTTTGATGGTATCTAAGTAGGGGAGGTAAAAGGATAGATATGAGTAATGAAGTATAAAGTGTTTTTTTAACTTATTTTGATTTTATTAGTTTTTTTGACAAAAATAGTATACATATTAAGGTGCACAACATGATGTTTTGATATATGTATACATTATGAAATAATTACCATAATCAAACTAACCACCTTTTGTATTTACCTTTTTCTTTCTTGTAGTAAGAACACTAGAGATCTACTGCCTAAGCAAATTGCAAGTTTACAACATATTGACTATTGTCACCATTCTATACATTAAGTCTCCAGAACTTACTCATCTTATAACTAAACGTTTGTACCTTTTGATCAATATCTCCCCTTTTCTCCCACCCTCTAGGCTCTGGTTATCACCATTCTACTGTTACTATGAGTTCAACTTCTTTTTAAAAATCTTTTTTAGATTCTATGTGTAAGTGAGAAAAGGACTGCTAGACTAACCTGGGTAAAAGGGATTTGCTTTGGAGATTATAGAAAGGAAGTCTGAGCCCCTAGAGGAAGTTAAGTTATGTAGGATTTCCTGTTCTGTGATAAATTTGCAGTGTCATCTGTACATATTTAGATACAGAATATTGTCTATTTATGGGGACTTCGGCAAAAAAGATGCTCAGGAAAGTTACTTGGCTACAAAACTGACTGCAGGGATACAAGTGGGTGGAGAAGAGAGTATATGATTTGGCAAATAATTTAGGTGTCCAATGAATCAGATACAAATTCAATTCAGAGCAAAATAGTAGAGACTTCAGGCAAAGATAATTTTTAAGATATCTGCAAGATTAAGGAGACAGTTCCTCTTTGTGCGAACTCTCCACAGATGCACTGTCTCGCACACTGATCTGGGTCTGAAGCAGAGCTTAGGTCTTAGGGTGAGGCTGTGAAGGCATCAGGTAGAGAGATTCTCTCTACCAAAAAATTAACAAAATTCCAAATCAAAACACCAGACAGTGGACTAGGCCAACTTTTGATTGAGTTGGAGAAGGAGTCCTGTCAGTCACATAACTTGCATCTAGAATGTTTTTCTGGAGATACAAAGGTCTAGACAACAAGAGGGACTCAGAAAATATTATAGAAATCTAGTAGGTATGACTAGACCATTTATTCCTGAGTCTAGAAGGGGCAACAATTCCTATGAATAAGTTTTACTGGAGAGGAATAGAGACGACACCTTACATCTTACATCCTATACTATTTAGGATTAACACAAATGCTGGTATGAGGCAGATTGATTCTATAGGTAGTCACACCAGCAAAATTACTGTGAAGAGCTGGGGTGGCTAAAGGGAAGAAAAATTCATGAAGACTACAAAGAAAGACAGAAGTCATGATTTAGAAAGAACGGACTAAATAAGAAATACAAAATATTCTATAGGAGAGAAATCTTAGGCTTAGAAAAGCTACATTTACACACTGGAACGTTACAAAAGTCCAGGCATAGTAATAGAAATTGAGAGGAGGGTGATGAACATACCAAGAACTACAATTGAATAGAAAGTCTTGCAAATATCCAATCGGGTGTTTGGGGATAAATGCGTTACTATAGAATTTACCATATACTATATTACTATAGAATTTACCATCCAAATCAGACCATACTGACAATGAAAAGTGGTATTCCAATAGTCAGGCCAAGACAACAGGAGTAAATGGAGGCTTGTCCCAGGTGAGACAAGAAGTAAGGTCACCCCGGGTGTAGGATGAAAGTATTAGAAGGATTCTCAGGTTTTCTCAGCTCCTGGGAAATTCCAATCCAGCATATAGGGAAGTAGCATTTTGCATTCACTCACCCTTTGTATGGTGTGGGATCACAGGTGTTAAATCACCTAAGTATGTGTTATTTTCTTACTTTTCAGACCCAGGTGAGGTTATAAATACAACTTCCACCCAGGTCTTAGAGGCAGTGCTGTGAGGAATGTCCAATCCCTGTAGGAATACCTTCTGTGTGTGGTACAGCTGATGCCTGGCTTGGGTCCCAGGCAACAGCCAGTGCTAACCTCCAGACATGAGAAAATGATCCCTCAGATGTTTCAAGCCCCAGCCACTGTCACACTGCAGTTGTATGAAAGATTCCAAGCCAGAACTGCCTAATCCAGGCAAATCCCAGAAATGTGAAGGGTAACAGCTCTTAATATCTGAAAAGATTTTCACAGAGAATATTGAAAAACCTAGCAAAGCTCTATATTTCTACTTAGTATTATAGATTGTTATTGAAATATCTCATTAAAGGCTAAATTCATGCTTTTATGTGCATTGTTACTTGCTAATTTTGCTAAAATAGATATTTGCAACTGAATAAAAGCTTTTGCTCCAATTCATCAAATACCCGTTATGGACAAGTGAAGATTTTCATTTCAAGAATGGGCTAGCCACCTGCGTGGCTCAACTGATTAAGAATCCAGCTCTTGGGGCGCCTGGGTGGCTCAGTGGTTAAAGCCTCTGCCTTCGACTCAGGTAGTGATCCCAGGGTTCTAGGATCGAGCCCCGCATCGGGCTCTCTGCTCTCTCTGCCTCTCTCCCCATCTCTCTCTGCCTGACTCTCTGCCTACTTGTGATCTCTGTCTGCCAAATAAATAAATAAAATCTTAAAAAAAAAAAAAAAAGAATCCAGCTCTTGATTTGGGCTCAGGACAGGATCTCAGGTTTGAGCCTTGCACCAGGCTCTGCACTCAGCACAGAATCTGCTTGAGATTCTCTCTCTCCCTCTGCCCCTTCCACCACTCATGCTCTCTCTGTCTCTTCTAAATAAATAAATAAATAAATAAAATCTTCAAAAAACAGGCTAGCCAGAACCCAGGGGTGATAACACAGATTATTAGGCGAAACAGGATAAAACTCAAGTTTGTGGGTAGCCTAAATTCAAAATATCTACGCAGATGTGTCCTGAGTCTCTATCTCTAATCTCAAAATGCCATCTGAATTTTATCAGAAGTAAATATTAGCGGACTGAAACATGCTAGAGCAACAGTAAGGAAAATAGAACCCTGATTAGTATGTACAGTACATAGGGTCTTCAGAAGAGACAGTGAGCAGGACACAATTCACTCTGATGTGAAGGTTTTTTTTTAAAAAAATATTTATTTATTTGAGAGAGAGAAGAAGAGAGTGCAAGCAGGGGGAGGGACACAGGAACAAGCAGGCT
This sequence comes from Mustela nivalis, assembly GCF_964662115.1. Taxonomy (NCBI): domain Eukaryota; kingdom Metazoa; phylum Chordata; class Mammalia; order Carnivora; family Mustelidae; genus Mustela; species Mustela nivalis. The sequence goes on along the minus strand of NC_139023.1, from coordinate 159,784,112 downwards.
TCCTGCTGAGTGAGGAGCTGGATGCAGGGGCTCAATCCCAGGACCCCGAGATCATGACCTAAGCTGAAGTCAGGCACTTAAACAACAGCCACCCAGGTGCCCCTCTAATATCAGCTTTAACAAGAAATGATAAAGAGAAGTATAAATTAGTCATGACTCACTTTGTAATCTGGTACAGACCACACCCTTTTACGTGAAATACGGCAAGCCCTGTCCCTTTCTTCCATACACAACTGGTGGGAACAGATGGCTTTGGAGAAATTTGTTTTGTAATATGAGTTTCTGAATTGTCTAATGCACCTTTTTACACGAGCTTTACCTCTAAACACCAGGCCTTGGAATCCTTTATTTATCTCACTGTTAGGGGATGCCAACTTCTCTCGGTCTTTGCTGACAAATCTCATTCCCTGGCCCTGGTCCTCTTCTGCCTAAATAACAACTGAAAAATGCTGTAACTGGAGCAGAGATTTGAAGGAAAAATAAAAACTCTTGCTTGAAACGTACGAAAACTGAGTTTATTTCCTTTGTTGGCATTAACCGATGGTGGGATTTTTTTTTTTTTTTTTTTTTTTTTTCAAGTAACTTGGCCTCACTGACCTCAGCTTTCTTAGGAAAATAAGTGGGTTTGGCTCAAAGACTTCCTAAAGAGTCTTCCCACAGAACTATTGTTCAGTAGCTCAGATCCCTGATACATTCAGCGGCACCTCTGTTGGGGTTAACAAGGTGTGCTGTGGAAAGCAGGTTTGATTTTCACAACTCAGCTTTTCCCTTTCTTGGTTCTATTTTCTCCCTCTCCTCCAGCAATTTCCAATTAGCTTCTCACCACACACATTACCAGCTAACTTTGCTTCAGCTAGCAACCCCAGACTTCCCATCCCTTTTACCCTTTGTTAGTTCTAAAATCTAATGTCCTCTCCTCATTTCCTCACTGGTTTCTTTCTCTCTCAGCCCTCAGCCCTGTAGCCAGGTTGTTAGCAATCACTAGAACTGTTGCTTATGTCTTTAGACGGCTACTTTCTTTTTTTTTTTTTTTTATAAAGATTTTTATTTATTTATTTGACAGAGAGAGAAATCACAAGTAGATGGAGAGGCAGGCAGAGAGAGAGAGAGAGGGAAGCAGGCTCCCTGCTGAGCAGAGAGCCCGATGCGGGACTAGATCCCAGGACCCTGAGATCACGACCTGAGCAGCGGCTTAACCCACTGAGCCACCCAGGCGCCCGACGGCTACTTTCTATCAGGCTATTTCTACTCCTGTACAAGGCTTTGAAATATTGTAGCTTCATGACTGATTCTAACATTTACTGAAAACAGACCCTCACTTGTTCTCACTTTAATAAAGGTTGTTTACTAAAATAAATAGCAAAGTATTAATCAAGAAGATCGAGAATATGAGTAAGACCATTTGGGGGCTATTTACAAAGTTTTGACAGGTAAACTGAAGATATATTTCCTTAGGTCTCTGGGCCAGTAATTTCCTTATTACTTGTTTATGCACATAGACAGTTTTCATCTGCAGATCAGTGATTCACCTAATCAGCTTTTCTGCTATAAATTTCATTACTCCCTGCCACTTAGCGTATTTCCTAGGAACAAGCAATAACAATGTAGAACCTCATAGAGCTCCTTGGATTCTGTGGTTCGTGGTTCATGTTTCATTTTATTTATTCTACTGCTCTGGTGTCATTCACAAGGTATCGCTATTCCTGATAAATACCTTTTCTACAGTAAACATGTTCTAAGGTGTGTACCCAGCAGCTAAGGTATATCAAGCATCTTTGGCAATGATTCATTAGGAAATGCATGCTTTAAGATATTTGAGATTGCTTTGGGAAGTTCCTGTGACACAGGAAGATAGTTCAAGACAACATAGGTACATGAAAACTTTCATCTCCCATTTCTGCATTCTCTTGTTTATCCTCCTACAATTGCATCTTTTCTCCTAGAATTATATTTTTTTCTTTCAAGTCCTGGCATGCTTGGTTATGTTTGCAAATGGAAACTACTTTGGTAAATTTTTGTCTCTACTTTAAAAATTTCTCATTCTTCCTAGGCTAACTTGTCACCTTGCTGCTGCTCTGTCTTCCAGGCAGGCTTGTGTACCTTCCAGAATGAGTTTCATCGTTTATAAAACCTGTAGCACTTTTAACATCTCTTCACCTCATTCCGTTACTCCAAGGATAGAATATATCTGTAGCTTTTTTGTAGACAATCCTCATTCTGTCACTTTCTAGGAGTGGAGAAAGCAGTGGTTAGATTCTGTAAGTTTCCCACTGTCGTTTGCATGCTCTATTCTACATGCTGCAAGGATATCTTTTTCCTTGTAGTCACGCAGCTCTCCACATTTGCATAGCCTCCAAACTATTTCTCCATATTCACCTAGAATTTGGCACACATTTAACGGTTTTCCTCTTTTAAAGCCTAGTTTCTGCCATCATCCCACAATTGTTCAAAAACCATAACTTACCTCTCAGTTTCCGGACATTCAATTGCACTTATGATCTCTCTTCTTATGCCATTTCCAGAAATAGCTTCATTCTTGACCTGTTCACTCTAAAATTCTTCAGCTTTGAAAAATTTTTAAAAATTTTGATTTCTTACTTATTTTATAAAATAATAATATTCATTTTAGAAAATTTGAAGAAATCACAAATATATAAAGAAAATACAAATTATCAGTAAGTTCATGATATTGGTAACTTGTATATTATATACGGACTTCTATATCTAAATCATCCGTCTATCATCATCTGTTTATTATCTATCATATGTATGATATCTGGCTGGCTAGCAATCATCGAGCGATGTAGCTATCTAATTATCTATAATTCTTCCTCTCAACACACTAACACACGTATACTAATTTATGAGTATACATACCTAATTTTGTCTATGTCTATGTGAAGGGACGTAGAGCCCATTCTGGCCCGATCTGCTAGGATTAAGCCATGTGCTCTGGAAAATGACTGTGTAGATGAATTTTCTAAAATTGTAATGTTATGTTCCAAGCCAATTTGAGAAAAAGCACAAAAATTTCGGGCATATTAGCTCTCATAGACTAAAAAGGAGACGTCATTAACGGCCTTAGCTCTTTAAGTAATTGCCAACAGTGTGACCAGCAGCAGTGCAGCAACTGCCCTGCAGGATATCCAAGCTACACTGTGTTATGCAGATCTACTGGAGATTTGGAGTGTCTGGAACAGAAAGATTAGGTCCCTATGCTCATAATGCCATCTTACACTTTTGTCTCATTACAGGCAGCTCTCTTTGCATGTTTAAGTATTGTTCCTCTCATCCCTTTCTCTTCCTGTTATACAGAAATTTAAAAGAAATACATTTTGGAGGGCAACATACGCCTCCTAAATTGTTCTATATACTTTTCATAAAGTTATTTTAACATCCATGCTTGCTTCTTAAACTTGAGAGTAACATTCCATTGCCTTAATTATGCACATATTTTCATCTACTCCAAGATGGTTATTTTATCTATATTCAGCTTGGATGGAAAGATATCCTTCTAGTTCTGGTGTTTCCTGGTATACAAGTTGATGGAACTGCACTGCAGATTTATGAATCCCAACATCCAATGTGGTCCTCAAGTCCCTCACCTAGAGCAGGTTACTTTCTTTTCTTCTTAGAGAAAATACTTTTCAGAGTGTGTATACTTCTTTAATATTTGCCAATTTTTAAAAATGTTTCTTTTTTTAAAGATTTTATTCCTTGCTTCCTTTGTTTAGAGAGAGAAAGAGCAGGGGGAGGTCAGAAGGAGAGAGAGAGAGAGAGGCAATCTCAACCAGACACTGCACTGAATTTAGGAATCAGATGTGAGGCTCGATCTCACGACATTGAGATCATGACCTGAACTGAAATCAAGAGTCAGATGCTTAATTGACTGAGCCACCCAGAAGCCCCTTTTCAGATGTTTCTAATCGTGTAACTACTTATAATCAGTAACTCCAGTGTAATCCAGTTATAAGTCCTCACATAAGTGGTCAACTACTATTTGGCAAAAGAACAAAGAATACTCAATGGGAAAAGCTTATCTTCTTCAATAGTGTTGGGAAAAGTGGATAATGACATGCAGAAGAATGAAGCTGAACCCTTATCTTACACAAAAAATTAATTCAAAAAGGATTAAAGACATGTATAAGACCTAAAACCATAAAACTTCTAGAAGAAAACATAGGAGCAACCTCATTAACATTGGTCCCAGTGATGATTTTTGGATGTGACACCAAAAGCACCATCAACAAAAGCAAAAATAATAAGTTAGACTATAACAAACTAAAAACTGCTGCATAACAATCAACATTATTGGTCTGTAACCTCAGGAGCTTCCTGGGTCTAATCCGAAAGAGGTTCCTGAACATGGAGGACAGGAAGAGACCAAAGAAAGAGGCAGCCCCCTCCATTTTGGTAGGTGGTGGCAGTTTTAAGAAGCAAAGGGAACTTGCATATATGTCTTCTCTGGGGTAGCAGCAGGACAAATGGATCTTTGCACCTCCCCCCAAAATCTTGAAAGTCATCTTTTCAATGACTTTCCCCAACACTCCACCCCTTGCAAGCAGCTCTTACAATCTCACATGCCCTCATCTTCTGTCATGGACCCTGAGTGGTCAACAAAGGGTTTCACTCACATAGAAGTGTCTCTTTTGATGGCTACCTGGCTGCACAGGAGACAGTTGCTATAGCCACAAATCAGGCACATGCCAGGGAAACAGATTAGACTACAATTCCCAAAATCAGCGACAACTTTTTCCATTCAGAGCCCCAAGACCTGGACTATTGCTTTATCAAGTCCCCTAAACTGAGGGTTGTATCACTCAGGGTGTTTACTTATGTCCTTGTGTGACTTAATAAAAAGGATACAATAGCAGATTCATGAGGTATGAACACACAACATTCTGTCTGGATTATGGTACAGATGTTTTCTTAAAAGGGAGTAATAATGTTTTAGGGTCTTCATTTTGAAAGACAGCTTTTCTCATGAGAGACATTTTGGTGTTCTTTAAAGACAGGTTTTGTTGGCTATCAGCTAAGGCTCGCTTGGAGAATTTAGCAAAGGATTCAATTTGTGCTATACCATCCTTAGGCCAATTGAGAAGACAAAGATAGCTGCCAAATTATTGTACAAGTGGAAAATTGTGTCCACCTAACCTTGGAAAGAGGGAGGTTGGTAGTTTTAGGAACCTAACCTGGTTTTACATACCATACATGTTAGATGGAAGAGGCAGCATCATCTGGCATAAAGAGATGGACTGGGGTGGGATATGCCAGACCAGGACCCCCACCTTTCTCCCCTCTTTCCATGGTGCATGCTCCATTTCAGGTATAATATTTAAATAGGTCCATCTTGAAGAAGGACAATGAGATCCTAGTGGAGATTGAGTAGTTCCCCTTCACCTTAGGTGTGAAGTAACTCACCCATCGCAGCAAGATGTCCCATTGTAAATTCCAGTGTGCTCTCAGTAGTATAATATGTTGATCCATGGTGAGAATAAGGAGAATGGGTGTTTCCCATGACTTCCATACTTTCATGGTATTGGATGCCTTGGCATGGGTCCTCTGTCGGGCATATGGGAGAAGGACCTACTTGTTGATCACTCAAATGTATTAAAGCCTATGACAGTACTGCAGTCTACCTGGCCAAGGTGGTTTTACATGTTAATAGTTTAATCTGTTGCTTTAACTTTCCATTTTTCTTTCCTACCAATGCTTTTGCTGTGGTTAATATGGGAGATGAAGCCACCATTCAATGTCATGTTCTTTTGCTCATTCTTGCCTGCCATGACTTTTGGAAATGTCTTTCCTAAGGACTGCCTTGTCCAAGGGGGTATCTATAGGTTTTATTTCATTATTTTAATGACCTAATGGTGGCAGTCTGGTTTGCACATTAATAGGGAAAGCTTAAGTTGGGTTAGATATAGTATCCATACAAACCAAGGCATATTTAGAACCCTTACTCAGGGAGAGGAGTTCAATATAATCAATCTAAGGCACTAAGGCAGCCACAAGTTCCTTGAGGAAAGTTACATTATGCATGTTTCAGTATCTGTCAGTGGGCTGTAAGCTGCAGGGAGATTTAATTTAAGCTACATTTCTCTTGCTTTTGTTCTCCTCATCATTGTGGCCACTGATTCACCTGTGAGCTGAACCCAGACACTTGGAGGCTCCTAACCCTCTCCCTGGTCCTTAGAATATGGGTTACACTTGCCTTTCCTGATTCCATAGACTGCTCCAAGTACATAGCCTTGAGATAGTGATGTGGTGTGGAGAATACCTGCATAGTACGTATGACTGACCCCAGTTAGGGTCTCTTCATAAACTTTTAAGACTGGCGGGCAGGTGCATCCTTTTGTCTTTAAAACAGTAATTACCCCAGGGACACCTGGGTGGCTCAGTTGGTTAAGCAGCTGCCTTCCAGGTCATGATTCCAGCGTCCTGGGATCGAGTCCCATATCGGGCTCCTTGCTCCGCAGGGAGCCTGCTTCTCCGTCTGACTCTGCCTTCCACTCTGTCTGCCTGTGCTCGCTCTCGCTCACTCTCTCTGACAAATAAAAAAATCTTAAAAAAAAAAACCAGTAATTACCCCAAAACTCATAGGAGAAAGCTAGAATTGTTTCTCTGCCTTTTAAAGTTGTAAATCTTTTCTTGTCTTTGAAGTATAAACAACCCAGAATATAACAAAAACACTGCCCACAGAGACTAAAGCAAGAGAAGGGGGTGGTGAGACCTCTTAAAATACGGACCACTGTAGAAGAATTTACAAATTTCATCAGCATCATTTTGATGACTCCCCTCAACAAAATAAAACCTGCAGGAGACACCTGGGTGGCTCAGTTCATTAAGCATCCAACTCTTGATTTCAGCTCAGGTCAAGATCTCAGGGTTGTGAGATTAAGCCCCAATATATTCTCTTATGATTCTCCCCCTGCCCCTCCATTCTTTCTCTCTCTTTACCTCTTTTAACAACAACACCACAAAAAAAGACAACCTACATAATGGGAGAAAATGATTACAAATCATATAAGGGGTTAATAGCCAAAACACATAAGGGACTCATACAACTCAGTAGCAAAAATCACACAATATAATTAAAATGGGCAAAGGGCCTGAATAGACATTTTCTAAAGAAATGGCCAACAAGTACATGAAAACATGCTCAACATCACTATTCATTAAGAAATGCAAATCCAAAGGACAACATGATATCACCTCACATTTGTTAGAATGACTATCATAAAATAGACAAGAGATAATAAGTACTAGTGAATATGTGGACTGTACAGCAGCTGTGGGAATGTAAACTGGTGCAGCCACTAAGGAAAACGGTATGGAGGTTCCTCAGAAAATTAAAAAGAGAACTCTCCAGCAATCCCAGCAATCCCACTCCTTCTAGGCATTTATTTGAAGGAATCAAAATCAGAATCTTGGGACATCTGTACTCTCATGTTCATTGAAACCTTATTCATAATAGCCAATGTATGGAGACAACCTAAATGTCCACTGATGGATGAATGGACAAAGAAAATTTTATATATTCATATAATATAGTAATTATCAGCCTTAATAAAAATAGAAGGAAATCCTGTTATTTATGACAACATGGATGGACCTGGAAAAGGTTAAGTAAAATAATTTAGACACAGAAAGACAAATACAATATAATTTATTTACATGTAGAATCTAAAATAGTCAGACTTACAGAAGCAGAGAGTAGAATGTTGGTACTGGAGTGAGGGGAGGGAAAACAAAGGGTAGATGGCCAAAGGATGCCAAGTTTAAATTATGTAAGGTAAATAAATTTTAGAAATCTATTATACAGTACAGTGCCCACAACTAACAATACTGTGTTGTATACTTAAAGTTTACTAAAAGGCTAGATCTTACGTTGTGTTCTTACCACATAAAATAATAATAACAATAATGATGATAATAATAACAAGGGGGACTTTCTTGGGTGGAGGTGAGAGTGGAGAGTGAGTCCTGAAGGCCTGGAGCACAGGGCAAAAGTACAAAGTGGTGGGGTGCTGCCTGCTCCCACCCAAATGCCGCACTCCTCCTCTCCATCGAACAGGAATCTTTGCACCTCCTCATGTTGTCGCCAAGTCCTGCTTCTGGTACTTTGTGTCTCAGCTGAAGAATATGAAGTCTTCAGGGGAAATTGTGTACTGTGGACAGATATGCCAGAAGTCCCTCTTGCAGGCAAAGAAGCTCATCTGGCTGCGCTATGACTCCCTCAGGGCACCCACGCATGGACCGGGGGCGCCCGGAACCGCCCACTGCAGGGGCCTTCAGGCAGTGCTACCCAAACTTGGATGTCCTGCACCGCACCCGGGGCGCACTCCATCCAGATCCGGAAAGTGGAGGACTTTCCAGCCAGCAAGGGCCGCATAGCAGCAGTCAAGAGGTTCCACGACTCCAAGATCAAGTTCCCGGGGCCCCACTGAATCCTGCACGGCCAGCACCAGTCATGTTTCACCACCAAGAGTCCCAACACCTTCTTTAGGATGTAGAGCCTCCCTGTCCAAATAAACTCATTGGGAAAAAACAAAACAAAACAAAACAAGCCAAAAAACAATACTACTACTAATAAAGGGGATGGGAGGAAATTTTAGGAGGAGTTAGATATGTCGAAGGCCTTAATTATGGTGATGATTTCACATGTGTATACTTATATCCAAATTCATAACTTGTATACACTAAATATGTACAGCTTTTCACAGGTCAATCATATCTCAATAAAGTGCTTTTTAAAAAATTCTACTGATTTATGGGTACCTGGGTCGTTCAGTCAGTTAAGCAGCTACCTTCAGCACAGGTTATGGTCTCAGGGTTCTGGGATGGAGCCTTGCATGGGGCTTTCTGCTCAGCCTCGTAGCCTGCTTCTCCCTTTCCCTCTGCCTGCCCCTAGGCCTACTTATGCGCGCGCACTCTCTCTCTCTCTCTCTATTAAATAAAATCAGTACATAAATAAATAAGTCTGCTGATTTAAATGTAAACCTCATCAAAAACACCTTCATAGAAACAGCCAGAATATTTGACCAAATATGTGGGCATTATGGCAGCCAAGTTGACACAAAAAATTTAACCACCACCATATATGTTATATTCCAAATTTTACTTTCTTCAAGCACTTTTCTCTCAGCTCCTTGACGTTTTGTTACATTTACCTTCTCTTTTCTTAAGCCACTTTCAGATATAACTGTATTCTTGAGCTGTTAAGCAGATCTCCATCTACTTGATTCAAAATTAATTGAATATATAAATAATTTGCTGGTTTTCTTTCATATATATACTGTGTAAAGGATCACACATTGATAAGACCATGGGGTAACAACTTTGGTTGGTTAAGTTGAGAGAGAAATCAGAAAGGATTGCTAAGGTTATCCTCTGTTTTAATCCTAACAGACCTAATGAGGACTTCCTATGAACCCAGAAGCATGTGACACAGGAATGGAGTTTGTAAACTGACTTAGTTATACATAGATAAATTGGTTGAGTGTTACTCTTGCCAAACAATGTTCTTCCATCTAGTTTGTCTGAAAGTAAGAACACCACCATTAGCCTCAGGGGTTTTGTTTGTCCTGGCTTACATGATCCCACTTGGTGAAAAGATGAACATTTGGGTCTGAGAACGTACCCAAAAACACTCATTCAGGAATTGCAATCAGCATCTTGATTTCAATTCTAGGTGTTTATAGTTTATTTTTATTTACCTGCCACATCTTCAGGCGTTATTGCTCATGTGGGTATCCCGTATTTCGTAGAATGGGTTCAGGATTTCTAATCCAGAGAAACCGATCTTTGTCCTACAAAAGATCACTTGGAGGACCTTCTCTGGTATGCAAATGCACAGCACACATTTATTAGTGGCTTAGTATATAACAAGGTCTTTTTTTTCCCTCTTTCTTTTTTGATGGTCAAAAAGTTGCAATACCCATCTGGTATCAATAGATCTATGTGGTGAAAGTGACAATTTAAATAAAGAGCTCTGGGTTTCCTAGAAAGAAATAGTCGAATCCCAATCTATATGCCCTGTGATGATTAGTTGTATGTGTCAACTTGGCTAGGCCATAGTACCCAGATAATTGGTCAAACAATATTCTATTTCTGTGAAGGCATTTTTTAGGTGAGATTAGCACTCAAATCAATAGATTTAACTGAAGCAGATTACCCACCATAATATGTGTGGGCCTCATCTGATTTGTTAAAAGCCTTCTCTGAAAAAAAAAGAGCAACAGAGGACTGAGAGAAAGGGCATTTTGTCAGTAGACTGCTTTCAGACTCAAGACTTGAACTAACATCAGCTCCTCTGGCTCTCCAGATGGCCGGCGTACTCTCAGATTGTGGACTTGCCAGCCTCTACAATTGTGTGAGGCAACTCAAGGAACGTTTCAGTTCTCTGAATTAAATAACATGTGGGAAAGGAGCATTTAAGCCACAACTAATGAAATGTTGAACACCTCATAAAAAACTAACAATGTACTGTTCACTGGCTAATTGAACATAATAATAAAAAAAATTTAAAAAATTTTATAAAAGGAGTGTAAGCTGGAAAACTGGGCTTTAAACAAAGATATACATTAAATTGAGAAGAGTAAGTTTGAAGCAGTATAGAACTCTTATCCCTTTAGATCTAAACTACTCTGGAATAAATTAACCAGTGTGAACAGTAGCTAAGTCAACATGAATTAAGAACCTTAGTGCCCTATTTGGGGGCACCATCATTGCCTAGGGAGGGTCCAAGGCCTATAAAAGTACTTCTACCGTATGGACCAGTTTCAGTTCAGTAAAAATAAAATTGCAGTAACAGACCAGTCAGAATCCAGTCCTCATTCTATGCCTAATATCTTGGAAGGGCGTGCCATACTTTCAACTATATAAAACTGTAAAACTTATTTGGAGGAATTGGTGCAAAAGAGAAATATGATGGATTTCCTGCTAATAGTGTATTAGGGGGCTCAAATGGGTTACTGAAAACTTTTCTAAAATTACAAATATATATCAGAATTCTATGTTAATAAATGAAAGAACTCTTCCTACAAAAACTTTTTAAAAATCCTTAATTTAAATATACTCATTTAACAAATATTCACAAATATTTACTGGGCTCTTACTCTGAAACATACATACTTATAAGTGCAGGGGCTACCTTATAGAACAAATGCATGCCTTTATGGAACTTAAGGACCAACTGGGCAAAAGACAGACTGTAAAAATACAAATGCATTCTGTAGAGTGCTAGTGTTTGATAATTGCAATGGAAAAAAAAATAAAACAGCAAGAGGATAGGTTGTGGTAAAGAAGAGAAAAATGGAAATTACAATCGAGTTACCTTTCATGGAGAAGGTGATGTTAGACAAAATATTTGAACTAGGTTATCATTCAGGTAGTTATCTGAGGGAAGCACATTTCAGGAAGAAGTGACAGTCAAAGCAAGTGTTGAGGCAGGCGTATGTCTGACATAGTCAAGGAATATGAAATAACCCAGTGTGGCTAGGTTTGAGCAAACAAGAAGATGAGATCAGAAATCAGAAGGGACAGAGGAGTGAATGCAGAGTATGAGACACCAGGTCCTGTTCAGCCTGAAAGTCTGCAATGGATGGAATTGAGTTTAATAGAGATGGTGAAGATTTTTTAATCACACTGGATTTTCATATGTAGGCAGACCAGGAGTAAACATAAGTAAACTCTCTCTATCCCTATTATAAAGAAGAGGAATTAATAAGATTTCTCTGAGGGAGTTTAACTGTGAAATAAAAACTAATGAATCAGAATACTTCTCATGGCCAAGGACATGTAACTGTTCCTGGAGGTGTCTGTGTTGGGGTGCTTAATGCCTACTATTTACCACACTGATGAAGGAATGATGCCTGTCCTAGTTACAGGGATGGCTCAACATGCAACCCCCTATACTGGACAGATGAGATGAACAACAGCTTATGTCACATATACTCACAGCCCAGGGTTGGAGGTTCCCCATGCCGTGAATGCTACACACAAACACCCAAAAGTTGCACTTTGGAACAGAGTGAACCAAGGTCTATGAGATATAGGCTTGGTAGTATCAAGAAGATGATATGCTCCCCCCGTTTCCATGGAAGCATATCATTGGCTTGAATAGTTCTTCTTTAAGTTGGCAAGGAACTGAAGCCTGTTATTCAGGAGATAAGCAGGGACTCGGCCTGGTCCTGTAACTAGGCCCCTTAACTAGGGGCCCTGACCCATGGAAATAGGGTAGAAAGGGAAACTCATGTTTAGACCAATGCAGACCCCCTTGTTTTTCCCCAGATGTCAAGGAACACATAATGCTAGATCTTAATTTCCATTCTTATACCAGATGCAGGGCTGGGGAGAGTGTGGGTCAGCAATGGGACACAGAAATTCAAGGATCAGTTACAAAGATGGACAATATCTATCCTCGTTCTCTAGAGGATAAAGTGCTCTCCTTGTCCTTTGTAATCATAAGCCCTTGTCTGCTTATTAAGTACATTAGATTATGCAAACTGTGAATCAGTTTGATTGGATCTGATAAATCTCTGCTGATTATCTACTGCCTTTTGATTTAGATCTGGCATGATGCAGAGGAAAGACACTTCTCATTGTAGGCGTACCTTGAAGGTACCGAGGGTTGAGTTCAGAATACTGTCATGAAGGGAATATTGCAGTAAAGTGAGTCAAACAAATTTGCTGGTTTTTCAGTGAATATGACAATGATGTTTTACACTGTACTCTAGTCTATAAAGTGTATAATGGTGGTATGTCTAGAAAAAATGATGTACAGACCTTCATTAAAAAATATTTTACTGTTAAAAAATGCTAACCATCATTTGAGCTTTCAGCCAGTCATAATCACTGATCACAGGTACCATGACAAATGTAATAGTGAGAAATTTTGAAATACTGCAAAAATTACTGAACCATAACGAAGAGGCAGGAAGTAAGCAAGTGCTGTTGGAAAAATGGCACCAGTAGGTTTGGTGGACGCGAGGTTGGCACAGACCTTCATGTGTAAAGTGCAATAAATGTAAATAAACGTATCTGCAAAAGGAGATATATCTGTACAAAGAACCTAATGGAATGTAGCAGGCCTTAAACACAGAGCTAATAATTCAGTGCCAGCAGGTTATAGGCTGATTATAATATTAAGACCTAAGCAAGAAACTAGACTCTTAGGTAAATATAGTACCTGAAAGGTGATAACAAAATCTCTTGGCTTTCTTATGTAAAAATGTATTTACTAAGCTTGAAATCAAATAGCTTTCTTTCATTTGTGTCACACTATCTACTTACCACAGGTAGGAATATGATAGGTTAGAATAGGGAGCCCGAAGGCTTTGAGGTGGTTTTGGTTTTAAAAGACTTCTAGCTATTTCTTGCCCCTTTATTCTAAAACTCAGCTGTTCATGGTTTGTGGTTCAGAGATATGCTTGTGTTTTTTTTTTTTTTTTTTTAAGCGTGATCCTCCTCCAACCATTAATTCAGCATGCAAACCCATATTTAGTAGCTACTATTTTTAAAGCACTATATTGGGTTTTGGGGATACAATGGTGACTGAATATATCTTAAAGGAGAGCTCAATTTAAGACCCATCAATAATTTTGGATAATATTTTGATTTTTTTGGTATTCATTATATAATTTTTAATTTACAAAAAAATACTGACCACTACTTAAAAATCAAGAAATACAGAAAGAAAAGAGGTAAAAACCCTCAACTTTCCAGCAAATACAGAAGGGCTTCTCCAAATATTTTGATTTTTGTTTTCTGTTTTTGTGTTTCCTTCTGAATAGGTTTGTAAACTTTTAAAAAAAATTTTGACCATTTTGCTTGTAAGTCTATTGCTTTCCCTTTGCTCTAATATTATAATGTAGAGATTGCCCCTAATATTAAAATTCACTGCACAGATAATTTTAAATAATGGTTTAATATTTCACTCAATAGGTATGTAGTGGATTGAAGAGCCATCTCCTTATTTGGGAGATATTTAGTTTTAACTTTTTCCTTTATAAATAATGTGATTAATTTCTTAATGTATAAAACCCATTTTATATTTTAGACAATTTTCATAGAGTGATTCTCAGTGGAGGAATTCTTTGTTTAAAATATATAAGAAAATATGTGAAAATGTTGAATTTGACAAGTCTCTCTTCTCTTGCAGATTACTTTCAAACTCTGTATTATTTGTTTGCTCTGTTACCCCAAGTAGAGGTAAGAGATGTGATTAGATAAAATATCAACATATGTACAATGTGTATATAGAGCAGAGAGAAGAATGTATCCAGCATGTCAAACCCTGAGCTTCTCAGGCCCTTCCACACACCCTTTATTGGCATCACTGGAAGCCATTGACTTCCATTGACTTCCATTGACAGCCATTGACTCAGTGTCAACTCTATGCAGTTCATTTCTGGGTACAGGATAAACAGTGGAGGCAGTGCCTCAGAATTCAGTCACCTTATAGTTTATCTTTGGTCTGAAGGATGGTATGCCTGTGTCTGTTCCAGAAGCAATTGTAATAGCACAGCAGTTTAAAAAGGTTTTAATGGAGAAGAATAAATGAAACAAGATGGGATTAGGAGGGAGACAAACCATAAGTGACTCTTAATCTCACAAAACAAACTGAGGGTTGCTGAGGGGAGGGGGTTGGGGAGAAGGTGGTGGGATTATGGACATTGGGGAGGGTATGTGCTTTGGTGAGTGCTGTGAAGTGTGTAAACCTGGTGATTCACAGACCTGTACCCCTGGGGATAAAAATATATGTTTATAAAAAATAAAAAGTTAAAGCCAAAAAAAAAAAATAAAAAAATAAAAAGGTTTTAATTGAATAAAAACTTTTAATTGAATAAAAACTTATATTAATGATCCTATTTCCAATGGTACCAAGATTTTTCACACATGCTTAGAAAAGTTCAACTATCTTTGATATTTCAATGCTATTTCTTTCTCAAGGTGGTGGTAAAGACGGGTTCATGCTCATGTAAAGAGCCTGGCATGGGGGCTCCTGGGTGGCTCAGTTGGTTGGACGGCTGTCTTCGGCTCAGGTCATGATCCTGGAGTCCCCGGATGGAGTCCCACATCAGGGCTCCCAGCTCCACGGGGAGTCTGCTTCTCCCTCTGACCTTCTCCTCGCTCATGTTCTCTCTCGCTGTCTCTCTCTCAAATAAATAAATAAAATCTTAAAAAAAAAAAAAAAAAAGAGCCAGGCATGTTCTAATCACCCCGTAAGGCTTCTCTCTTCCCCTTAAGAGGACCTTGCATCCTTGGCCTAAGTGGGGCCACATTGGCGGTGACTGAATTATCTTTTTCTCTCAGTTCCAGTACTGACACCATTCGTTCTTCTTTCTACATGACAGTCTTTTAAACAATTAAATTGGAAAGCAGAAAGGATACTGAGAAGAGTGGGATGAAGTGAGAAAAGACATAATCTTCCACATGTGCAATTCATTTTCTGCCCTTAGGTAATAGAATAAGTGGTATTGGAGTCATTATGGTCCTGGGGGTGAAACAGTTACAATGAGGTCTTCCTGGTGCTTCAGTAATAATCTGCCTCACGTAGAATGATCTCTCATCCATAGAATTTGGTGGTTCTAAGGAATTATTTCTGAGGATATTTTGAAGCCCTTGATGAAATATGTTTACAGAGAACAGAGCAAAATAATTATGTTTATTTATTTAATCAGATCCATTGTATGAGTCTTAGGAAACTATCCATAATTTGGTCTTTTTTTCTCATCTCCCTTCTCCAAAGTTTTAGGACTATCCACTCCTAAGAGGAAGAGGCCATCTACCATAAAAATAAAGTATTTTAAGCTTTGAATACCTCCCTTCTCCATTTTTCTGTATCTGTTTTTATCCAACACTTTCTTGAGATGTGCCCTAGAAAGAAATAGAAGGGATCATAACTTGATATAGATTCTCTGCTCTAAGAAACACCTCACAAAGACAAATTACAAGTAAAAAGGCAGTGCTCAAGACCAGTTCCTCCTTGAGATAGGAATCCTCATTATGTTTTCTGCTTGGTACTAGAGAAGTCTTTTACTGTCAATCTCTCCCCAGTTAGCACCCCTGAAGGTATTTCTCTTTCTAACAATTATTACCCAGTGAGCTGTGTCCCCTGTGGGATGGAGCTAGGATCTGGGCAAACCCTGTATGTAAATGGCACCACCAAACAATCATCAGAAGCTATACACCGCTGGCATCCCTGAGACAACTGCCTAAACACCTCTGGGCCTCAGTTTCCTCAGATGGAACTTGGAGTTGATGATATCTACACTGAAAAGTTTTTATAAGAATCAGTGACACTAAGTACAATGCACTTCAAATGGTATCAGACATATATTAAAGGAAAGAGGTTTTCCTGAGTTCCCATAAATTATAATATATGGGAACTACACAATTTGGAACACTGGTACAAAGCAGTACTAGTGCAGCACTCTTACTGCATCTAATCAGATTTCATAGCCCATTATTTTTAGTGAGATGGTTAAAAATAGGTCATCTTGTAGGGATGTCTGGGTGGCTCAGTAGGTTGTGTTTTGGTTTTGATTTTAAAAACTTTTGGTTTCAGCTCAGGTTGTGATTGCAGGGTCATGAGATCCATACCTGAGTGGGCTGCACACTCAGCTGGGAGTCTGTTCTCCTTCTGCTCTTCCCCCACATCGTGCATGCTATAAATAAATAAATAAATAAATAAATAAATAAAGTAAAAAAATGGATCACCTTGCTATCATCCTCTTTCTTAGGCAATATTTAACTAAAGAAGTTTGTGTAGAACAGAAAACAAAGTAGACATTTTACAGATATGTTGGAAAGGAGGGACAGTAAAGCATCCTTCAAACTGAGAAAGCTCTTTGAGATAAAAAAAAAAAAAAAAAAGAATCAGGAGACGTCATTCAGTTGACAGAGAATTCTATTCATGTAACTTACAGATGGGCGGGATTGGGTGGATTTTGTGCCATTCTTCCATGATGACCCTACAGACAATTACTGGGAGGTGACTTGCATCCTTGTGCCCTAGCAGCAATATAAACATCAATATGAGGTTATTATACATATAAGAGAAAAAAAACTTAGGACTGGAGTTCCCCCGGAGACCTGGTTAAGAGATGAGCTACCTAGTGAAGGCATCAGCAAAAGATATCTTTTTTATGTTATTAATAAGTTTCTGTGTATGAGGATGCAGCAGTGGAGTGATTGTGAATTTCAGCACAAATAGTGGGCCATGACAGGGAAAGGCTTCCTGAGGCAACAGAGAGGGACATCAGTTGTGCAAAGCTGGGGACATCTGGATTGGGATTGGCATAGTGAAACTGCCTTGCAACTAATTATAGTGTCTAGCACTAGGTTGAGCCCTCATCCTTTGTAGACCCATTATTTTGGAAGCTTTGTGGATGGGTATAGAAACATCCATCCAGTACTGTAAGTGCGGTGTTAAAGTCACCTACTATTACTGTATTATTATCAATGAGTTTCTTTATTTTGGTTATTAATTGATTTATATATTTGGGTACTCCCAAGTTGGGGACATAAACATTTATAATTGTTAGAACTTCTTCTTGGATAGACCCCTTAATTATGATATAATGCCCTTCTTCATTTCTTGTTACATTATAGTAGGTTTAAAATCAAGCTGTCTGATATAAGTATGGCTGTTCCAGCTTTCTTTTGACTTCTATTGACATGAGAAATGGTTCTGTATTCCCTTACTTTAAAAAAAAATTATTTATTTGACAGACAGAGATCACAAGTAGTCGAGGGGGGGGTGGGTAGGGAGCAGGCTCCCTACTGACCAGAGAGCCCAGTGCAGGGTTTAATCCCAGGATCCTGGGATCATGACCTGAGCTGAAGGCAGAGGCTTTAACCCACTGGACCACCCAGGTGACCCTGTATTCCCTTACTTTTAGTCTGCAGGTGACTTGAGGTGTAAAATGAGTCTTTTGTAGGCAGCATATACATGGGTCTTTTTTTTTAATATACATTGTAATACTTTATGTCTTTTGATTGGATCATTTAGTTCATTTCAATTCAGAGTGATTATTGATAGATCGAATTTAGTGCCATTGTGTTACCTATAAAATTGGTGTTTCTGGAGATTTTATCTGTTCCTTTCTAATTTTTGTTGCTTTTGGTCTTTCCTGCCCACTCAAAGAGTCCTATAATATTTCTTGTAGGGCTGGTTTGGTGGTCAGGACTCCTTTAGTTTTTTGGGTTTTTTTGTTTGTTTGTTTGTTTTTCTGAGAAACTCTCTCTCTCCTATTCTGAATGACAGATTTGCTGGGTAAAGTATTCTTGGCTGCATATTTTTCCCATCCAGCACACTGAATTTATCATGCCACTTTCTTCTGACCCGCCAAGTTTCCGTAGCAGATCTGCTGTGAATCTTGTTTATCTTCCTTTGTAGTCTAAAGACTTTTTTTCCCCTTTCTGCTTTCAGGATTCTTTCCTTATCTGTGTATTTTACAAGTTTGACTATGATATGTTTGGTGTTCGTGGACTTTTGTTGATTTTGATGGAAGTTCTCTTTGACTCTTGGATTTCAATGTCTATTTCCTTCCACAGATAAGAGAAGTGTTCATCTAAGATTTACTCAAATAAATCTTCTGCTTCCTTTTCTCTCTCTTCTTCTTCTGAGTCTCCTATAACACAAATGTCATTACTTCAAGGCTAAGGTCTAAGTCAAATATTTGCCATCAGACTTGGCTGCAGTACCTATAGATTTGGATTTCTTTATCTTTCCTTGAGATCCCCAAAATATCTTGAGGTTCCTGAGCCTGTCACAAAGTGACCTTCAGTAGTTGGTTGTGAAGTCCCCTAGGAATGCTATTAAAGAGGTACCAGGCCAGTTTTTCCAAGGGGCTTCATTGGCTGCATGAAGTCAACTTTAGTTTCTCAAAACTGTCTACTCATATCTCAGTCTATATGTCTTTCTCAAATATGACATTCCAGGCAAAGCCTTGATAATATAACCAGTGTGTCCCATGGTGTCCCATGGTTTTATAAGGAGAACAGATTCTTGTTGAACTTATGCAATAACTGTAATTGCCCTGAGAAAAGAATACTCACTGAGAGTTTCTGAATTCTGGAAGGATCAGGTTGGGAGAAAATGATAAATTTTTGTTGTTGTTGTTTTTTAATCTACTAGAGCATGTATAAGACTCAGCAATGTTTTACATAGGAGTCAGAAAAACTATAATTATCTTTTTTGATTAATTCAGTCCCATGTTACTAATTCTTGATCTGTTTGAATGAAGTTTTTCCTTTAGTTTTGGAAATTCTCACTCAACTTAGTTTTGTGATCTTAAGTGTATAAGAAAGATTCATTCATCAAAAGTCCTCCCCATAAATCTCTTTGAAGATAAAACACATTTGTTAGAACAGCAGAACAATAACTGTAAACAAGACTCAAAAATGACCATGGTTAAAGATCTGATGAGAGTTCAGTATCAATAATTAAAATTACATATAATGAAGTTATAGCATGACATATGAAACTTCAGGAATTTCTTTCTTTTTTTTTTTTTAAAGATTTTATTTTTATTTATTTGACAGACAGAGATCACAAGTAGGCAGAGAGGCAAGTGGGGCAGGGGACAAGCAAGCTCCCTGCTGAGCAAAGAGCCCCATGTGGGTCTCGATTCCAGGACCCTGAGATCATGACCTGAGCTGAAGGCAGCCACCTAACCAACTGAGCCACCCAGGCACCCGAAACTTCAGGAATTTCATTAATTTCTAGAAGAGTTGTTCCATTCACTCATGCAATATAACCTAAAAAGATTTATCCTCCCCTTTCTGACAGTACTTCCAATATAACTTAACATATCAAATAAACAACCCTAATTAGTCAAAACAACTTCATTTAGAACTGGAATTTTGTTAAAATTATCAGGAGGTTTTTAAAGCATATGCCTAAATAGGATTACAGGTCATTACAAAACTTAAAACTTAACTATCTGTTTAACCAAGGTGGCAATAAGAGATTCTAAAGGAAAATACAGAAGTTTACATAGTTGTCCGCAAAACTTGACTGTTTTAATATTGAAAAGATTTAGGTTTCCTAAGTAATTAAAGAGCCAGTAAAGACAAACAAATGAAACTTTGTTTTTTTATGGGGAGATAAAAAACATTTTTGTTTACAATTTTCTATCAAGTGCAGACCAACAATAAAACAAGAAACAAACAAACAAACAAAAACCAAAAAAATCTTTGTCATCTTAACAGAGAGAAAAAATAAATTTCAATCTTATGCCATACTTCTGATATTAAAACTCATTCATTCCAATCTTAGTCATTCTTCATTATGCATAAAAATTCTCTTCCAAAGAGTCTTTTCTAATAAACTTTCTACAGTTTTCTCTTTCATTCAGATTTTGTTCTGTCTTTCCTCTCAAGCAAACAAGTTCATTTTAGGACAAATTTACTTTTCTTTTCCTTCAACAAAAATGTATTCTCATTCTTTATACATTTCTTATAAAAACACATACCTTCCTTTCCTTATATATAGAGTTGTTTCTCTTATTGTTTCTAGTAGTCTTAATGACATTTATTAGAATTCTTCATGTTTAAAAAACTCACATTTCAGTGAAAACTAAGTTAGTAAGCAAGTGTGAACTTTCTATTTCACCTGAATTCTCTGGATTGGCAAATTTATGAATATATTTCATAATCTTTAGAAATGTGTTTTTCCATGGTACCATTTTTCAATAAAGCATAAAATATGTTTACTAAAAGGCTCAAATTTACTTTATTTTTAATCAGACATAAGTAGATAAATGTATGTTTAGTAATCAATGTTTCAGTATTTTATCTTATTTGGAAAAGACTTAGATATCCAATGAATTCAACTAAATTTTTTTTTAAAGACAATTAAGCCAATTTATTTTTTTTTATAGAAAGGTTTTTTTTTAAGATTTTATTTATTTTATTTTATAGATAGAGATCACAAGTAGGCAGAGAGGAAGGCAGAGAGAGACAGAGAGGAGGAAGCAGGCTCCCTGCCGAGCAGAGAGCCCAATGCGGGGCTCGATTCCAGGACCCTGTGATCAAGACCTGAGCCAAAGGCAGAGGCTTTAACCCACTGAGCCACCCAGGTGCCCCTCAACTAAATTTTTAACCTAGACAAACTTTAAAGATTTAGGTTACCAGAAATTTTGAAAGCTATTTAGAAACTTACCTACAAACCATTTTTATTTATTCAACCTACTGTTCCTACTGATTACTCATGAAAGCTTCATGAAACAGACAAAATCAACTATAATGTTAAGTAATTTTTGCTGACAAATTGCAATAGATACAGCAGGAATTTAACTAATAAATTCATGTAGAACAAAAGTTGATTATCTGTATTGTATTTGATGTTTGTAACTCTAAAAGGCATGCTTATTTTAACTAAACCAACAAACTTAAACTAGCTTTAATACTGAATATTTCTCACATGATCACATGAATATGAAAAACATTTGGCTTAATTTCTGGGTGTGTTTGTTTGTTTGTTTTTAGTTTTAGGATGCTCAATTCTTACAATTGCTTGCCTTTTAACCATTGAAATAGAGCTCTTTTACAAATTAATTAAAGCAATACCATTCAGAGGGAGAAAATATCACATACAGACAGACATAATAAAATAAAAAACCTTATAGTGAAGATTTGTATTTATCCTTGATAAGTAACCTCATGGAAGCTGTGGCTCGATTTTGAGGTACTTTTCTTAAAAGACTTCTCTATCCCTTTTTTAAAATTTTCAATCTTAGGAATGGGAATGAACTAAATAAGAGTTCCCAGAAATGTTGAAAATACTTGGATTGTTTCTGGGGCCTCAATTTCTAGTTTTTGCAAAGATTTGCAAGGTAAGGACAGTTGCTTTCAATCCCTCAAGGAATTGGGTTGCAACCCAAATGACATTATAGGTTGACCTACGCATCTGGCTCTATTTTATCCTGTCACGTTTTTAGATACTTATAAAAGTGTTTTTAGACACAATCAGAGTATGCATCCCACTCAGGTTGTTTAGTCTACTACCTAGCTTTCTCAAGTTGGTTATCTATATATATACATTTATTAGGTATTTTTTAAAAGTACCTCATTTAGGCCTTCTGAGTGTTAAAATCATCCTCGGTGTAATCTTAAAACTTTCTTTTGACTTCCTTCATCTGGGAATTCCTAGGCTCTACTTGAACAGATATATTCAATCTACCAGTGCATTTATCAAAGGGAGCTTTCTCTCTCTCGATTTTTTTTCAGAGGGGGTTATCTCTTAAAATACTTCCCCAGACAGTTCCTTTTTCCTGCTGCTTGAGATAGAGGCAGAGCCCTAAAGCTGATTTGTAGGGTAATAGCCACTCACTTCTCTGAAAGGACTCTCTGCTTAAAATGTCTGGAGTGGCCACTGAGCTTGTTCAGCTAGTTGAGGTGCACAGACCCGACAAGGAGTCAAGAGGGATTCTCTTATGCACCCCTCCCATAGGTTCTCCAGCAACACAGATGAGCTGGATCAGGTGAGTGGCTCCTGCCCACTACATTACTTGCTGGGAGCTGGGGGAATTTAAAGGGGTCAGGTCAGAGGTCCCATCTGAGTCTCCAAATTTGTAACTGAACTCAAACGATTAATTGCTTGGAGTGCATTAAATCAAACACTTCCCAAGGGAGTATTGAAAGCAAAGAAACTTTTACTACTTGTTATAAGCAAAGAGAAAGGGTGGTAGTGCTCAAAGTGCTATCTTATGATTCCATCTCTCTGGTGTCTTGTAATGCACAGAACAATGGCCGAACAACTGCCGAAATAATTTGTTCACTTTCCCTCTTCCATTTCCTTTCCCCCACCATTTCTGATAGGATGTCTAATAATACATTGGGCATTTTCAGGGCATCCTTGTACTCATGTACTGGTGTAAAGTGCTCAAAAAACCTCCCCAAGTCTCCCCACATGAAGGTGGCTGTCCAGCTTGGGATTTCCCTGACAGACAATGGGTTTTCCCTGGGGCAGGGCCCCTTAACCCAAGCTTGATTTTTTTTTTTTTTTTTAAATCTCCTGACTGGCTTGCCAATTGTGAGAAGATGGAGGAGGGACACTAGAGTATCATCCAAGCCAAAAAAACAAACCAGGATACTCCATACAGTTTACACAGAGTAACTTACTGATGGGGGAATCTGTGGTGAGCAATCCAGACAGTGACCTAGCTATTCCCCATAAAGTCCAAACCTTTGTCTACAGATTTTATAAAGTGAAAAGATATGCAGAAGGCATGCAGTGAGGTCAAAGAATCTGTATCCAGTTACTTGATCGCTAACACTTAATGGAGCTTGTGGTGTCATTGGGCAAAGGCGTAAGGGGGAATCAAAATTATCTCTACCACTTATGTAAACAACTTTAGGGAAGACCAGAACAAGCCTCCCTGCATTTTCAATCAGGGCACACATTAACCTCCAAGGGATCTAGAACATGTAGCACCAAGGGAGGTCATGCCATGAATGTGAACAAGATGGAGGGCCAAATATGGAGTCAATATTGTGAGCACTTGCACAGTGACAAAACCAGACATAAGATCTTTTCCCATTACTTCAGGCTCTCTTTGCTCCAACAATACTAAAGTATTTACCATAAACTAGTATGCTATGACATAATGTCCTCACTTTTTCTCATAGTTAATTTTTCATTGACCTTATTGTTACTGTCTCCAGAAAGCTTTCCTTACCTGGCTAGGGGTAGCCTCTGACTTCATGCCTAAATCTTTCCTAGCCCTATGGGTAGTGTCTCGTGATATACAGGTAGCACTCACTTTGCACGTCTTCATGGTAACTGTCCTTGCCTATCTCCCTCACCAGATTATAAGCATCTCAAAGAGAGTGACTATTTTCAACTGTGATTTCAGGGTCTTAGATGTAATATGTACTAGTGAATGTGCATAGAATTAATGGGGGAAATCATGTGACAATCAAAAAGTAGGTATAAGCTTTTTGTTCTCTGAAGAAGAAAAAGCAGTGGAACTTCGATTAAAAGAAAAGAAATGTGTGATATTCCTAATCTTTTGGCTGAAAGGCTCAGGAACTAGATTTAAACTTTGCCTTGTGGTTGTTAGTTGATGCTGTATGATATTTTGAAAAATCCTTTTTCATCAAAATCACTGTATTACAAAAATATCCTTTGGAATCCATAGAATAACTAATAATTTTAGTATTTAGTATTAATTCTAGTGGACCAAGAATTGGTGTTAGTCATAATCTCAGGAACTTGTATTTCATAGGAATAGTACTTTTATTTCATATATACACACACACATGTGTATGTGTGTGTGTATATATATGATGATTTCTCAGTAGAAGTAAGACTGGATTTATAAGTCAGCTATTAGAATGTGTGACTAAGAGCTCACACAATACTGAACTCAAATTCCACTCCTGCCACTTACAAGATATATGAGCTTGGGCAAACTGCTTAATCTTATTTACTATATAAAGGAAGGATAACTGAGTCTTAATCTTTTGAATCCTTTATCTTTTTAAATCCTAGTATTTTAACCTACCAAGTAGGAGTAAAATGGCATTTATCATACAGAAGTATCATAACAATTAATATGATAATAAGTATAAAGGATCTGGAACTTAGTAAAGCAACTCAACTGTAGCTATTTAACTTCTTACACAGTGTGATATTTGGACATGTCGGCTTAGCCTCACTATGACCAATGACAGCTCCTACAGCTTTTCTGGAAATTACATCCTTTGAGACTTGAAGGCTTTCCCTAACTCCTGGTTGTTAGTAATGATACAAATGCCCTTGGGGATCTGATAAGCCTTGAGCTTGTATTGTCACACATTCTTATTTCAGAATAGTTCAAGCTCCCTGGTGCACCATTGTGTGAGAATAGAATACGAGATAGCCGAAAAGAATTTTATATAATAACTGGATTGGATTAGAAATTGTTTTATTGACAGCATATGTATGTGAGGGAAGAAGAACATTTGTAACAACTTGTTGCTAACATAGCAAACACATATATAAATATTTACATATATTTATAATGTGCATAATAAATACACACATTTACCAAGGTTCATCAAAGTCAGTTATGTCAATCAAGGTAGCTTATTGGGCTATAGTAATATATTGGAAACATACTACCTCTAAGTGGGGAATATGGGGAAGCCGGAAAGAGAAGCAGGAGGAGGAGTCCTAAAGCCTGGAGGCGGCCGGAATTTTTGCCCACAGGTGCCATTGTCACAGGACCACAGCTCCAAGGTTGTGCAACACCTTTAATAAACACTTCCTGAAAGCAGACAAGAATGAACCTGGGAGTTTCATTCTGTCTCACTTGAGCGGAGGCTGGGAGAGACCGAGCAGTGCTCTCAGAGTGTGAAGGACAGGTGCTGCGCCCCTGAGCTCCCCCAGTATGTGGCTGGGGCTTCTTCTGACCACCACTTTCCTCCTTTCTCCAGTTCCAGGTAAGTGTCTGATTCCTTTTCAGGTTCTGGTAAATATGTCAGTGAACTGCTTGCTTTTCATCGTCTCTCAATAGTTTTATTTATTTATTTTTAAGCCAATTTTACTAACCAGTTGGGCTGGTTTGGATCTGTTGTTTTGGGGGGAGTGTGACTGATATAAACTCTCCACGTAAAGGAGAGGCAAGGAGACGCCTTGAATCGATATGTCTGATCTGAGAATACATAGAAATCAAAGGGGAAACTTCATATAATTTAATTTAAATAGTAAATATGATCTTCGAGTCAAAACGTGAAATTCCTCAAATCCCACCTTATCATTTTTAAAGCAGTAGAGATGCAGTGGATTTGACTAGCTATTGGTGCAGAAGGCTCTCAGAAGTATCTGCTGTTATTATCCGGACCAGTTTGGCTGGTCTTATTCCTTTTGGGTGTACATTTTTTTGTTTTATCCTTCCATAACTGGTGATAATAAATATGTCGGTTAGAAATAAATAATTGACTGATTCGATAATTATAAAGCATTGTGCTATTACTTGGTTAAAACAATTGTGCTGCTAAGCTTAAGCTGATAATTTACTTCCATTTTGAATTTAAGAATTCAAACAAGAGGAATTTTACTTTTCAATAATAAATCAATTCTAGCATATCTCTCCATTTCTGAAAAATCTACCAATTAGATTTTGGTTAGATTAGATTGGGCAACATTTTCTTAGTTTATTTCTATTTCTAGAGCTTAGTTAAGTCACCACATCAGCTTCAGTGCCTGGGAATAACAAACCTTCTCTTTGGTTTTAGAATGCTTGCTGGGACTCAGTAATGGGAGCAGATTATCAACAAGTACAAGGCTAGGGAGGGAAAGATTCTCCTCACCCTTGCACTCACTCAACACTTTGTGGGTAAAAGTGATTTTCCCCACTCCTGGTTCCTGATTTGTTTTCCAGACTTATGAAATGTTTACTTAAGATCAATTAAATATAGAACTGTACTAGGCATTTAAGTTATTGACTCAAAATTTCCGCTTTGTGAGTCAAACTTAATAGAAATCTTCTTTCCTTACATTCTCCAAAAGTGTTATCCCTAAAAATTCTTTGGGATCCTTTACTTAGTTGGAATATAAGAGTTGTTTGGGACTGCTTTATCCAACAGCATAAAGATCAAGCAGGCTCTATTAACAAAATCACATAGATAACCCTGGAGTCCACCCACGTGACAGCTTTTTCAGTAAAATTAGGCTTTAAGGGGGCACCTGGGTGGCTCAGTCTGTTAAGTGTCTGCCTTTGGCTCAGATCATGATCCCAGCATTCTGCATGGGGCTCCTTGCTTGGTGGGGAGACTATTCCTCCTTTTCCCCCTCCCCTTGCTTGTGCTCTTTTGTGCTCTCTCTCTCTGTCAAATAAATAAATAAAATCTTGGGAAAAAAAGAGTATATGAGCTGATTTCCCCCTCTCTTTGCATTCACAACATGGCACCAAGAGGCATCTTCCTTAGAAATCATGCCTCAAGCTGTAGATCTTCAAGGGCTTAGTGGTGGGAACAGAGGTTCTGCAGTGTCTTTTGTGAGAATAGGGGTTCATATAGGCAATTATCCCTTATCTTCCACCTTGAACAGAGAGTCACCCCACTCTCTACCTTCCATCTTGTATTTTCAACTATCTTCTTGGTATTATTCTCGTTGATATTATTACCACATGGATTTATTTCCCATTCAGAATGTAAAAAAATAAAGGAATTTGCATTTCTCTTCCTTTTTGTTTATCTGCCCCCATCATCCAAAGAAAATAATATGCAATCAGATCATGACTTGTGCTCAGTTTCTGTATACATGAAATGAAAGAGTGAAACATAAGTAGGTCAGCTGTTTGTATGTCCTTCACAATCCCCTGAGAGAAATAATTAATAGGATTTCATCATAGGAAAAAAAAAAACAAAACCCCAAATAGTTAAAGGGAAGTGACAGTTGTTTAAGGGAGAATATAAGGTAAATGACAAGAGAGAAAGGTCTTCAAGATATTCCAGCAGGATATCTAGGGGATATAGTACTTTTTGAAATTATTTTGTTTCAAATTAGCCATCCTTTCTTGTCTTTATAAGGTGACTAGATGACCCTTAGAAGTATTTATAATTTAATCTTATTAGCCAAAATGATAGACTTAATAGGGATGTGTTTTCCCTCAATGTTTGCACTCACTTTTACAACACTAAATTTAAAAGTACCAGATAGTTTGAGGGGGGTACAGAGAAGCCCAGATCTGAGGTCAATATTGAATAAACTCTGATCCAGGTCTGAATGTCATGTGTTTAGTCTGGAAAGACACTCTCTAAAGAGTTTGGAACAGATTTGAACAAAAATGAAAATGTCAATATTATGCATTATAGCTAAACTCCAAAACTGCCCCAAACTTATTAAAAAATAAAGTAGCAACCCACACCAGGGCCTGTTGTATTAATCTTGTCCATGCGTTTTAACTTTTTAAAAACTAAAAAACAGTAAAATAATTATCTAACCCAAGCCAAAATAATAGTTTTATTTTTCTTGATCTAGTTTTTCTTGTCAGAAGTAATCCAACATGCGAGTTCTGTGGGAGAGAGAAAGCAAGTATTAACATGAATTAGTAGAAACATATTGTGTTACATCTCAGATTTGTTTAATCCCTGGATGGCAGTTAGTTGTGTTTATTCCACAGGCTTCAAGATAATTAGCCTGGTGTTATTCAGCTGGGAGGAGGCTGTCTCATTTCCATCAACCTTAAGGATGAATGAGCCAAACAATATTTAGGTCTGTCCATTTTTCTAACGGCTGTCTAATTTGTTATAATTCAAGTCTTGTTCTTTCATGGGCTTTCTTGGTTTCATAAAAATTGGAGCCATTAAAAGAAATTCTATCTGTTTCTCTTAGACAATGTACTCTGTTGCAAGAGTTTGAGAAGAGCTGAAGGTCTGTTGGTTTCAACTGAAGAAAAGGAGAGGTTCCCAGAGGCTTTTAAAAAAAATACTCTGGTTCATTTGTTGATTAATTTTGTTTGTCATTGGGAAGTGCTCAGCATCAAAGAGTTGGGAATAAATTTCTCCACAATTTACATACTTGGCTCCTTATTTAAGTCAATTCATAATTTCTGATTTCATAAAACATTAAGATTTAGATACTAACTAGAATCATGGAGATGAGTGTGTATATATATAATTATTATTATGTTATATTATGTTAGTCAATATGTACTTCATTAGATGAGTTGCATATTAAGAAAACCTGCAGTGGGGAGATTCAAATTAAAACCACATTGAGATATCACCTTACACCAGTTAGAATGGCCAAAATTACAAAACACGAAACAACATGTGTTGGAGAGGATGTGGAGAAAGGGGAACCCTCTTGCACTGTTGGTGGGAATGCAAGTTGGTGCAGCCTTTTTGGAGAACAGTGTGGAGATTCCTCAAGAAATTAAAAATAGGACTTCCCTATGACCTTGCCATTGCACTCCTGGGTATTTACCCCAAAGATACAGATGTCGTGAAAAGAAGGGCCATCTGTACCCCAATGTTTATAGCAGCAATGGCCACAGTCGCCAAACTATGAAAAGAACCAAGATGCCCTTCAACAGATGAATGGATAAGGAAGATGTGGTCCATATACACTATGGAGGATTATGTCTCCATCAGAAAGGATGAATACCCAACTTTTGTAGCAACATGGACGGGACTGGAAAAGATTATGCTGAGTGAAATAAGTCAAGCAGAGAGAGTCAATTATCATATGGTTTTACTTATCTGTGGAGCATAACAAATATCATGGAGGACAAGAGGTGTTAGAGAGGAGAAGGGAGTTGGGGTAAATTGGAAGGGGAGGTGAATCATGAGAGAATATGGACTCTGAAAAACAATCTGAGGGGTTTGAAGTGGCGGGGGGGTGAGAGGTTGGGGTACCAGGTGGTGGGTATTCTAGAGGGCACGGATTGCATGGAGCACTGGGTGTGGTGAAAAATAATGAATACTGTTTTTCTGAAAATAAATAAATCAATTAAAAAAAAGAAAAGAAAAGAAAACCTGCAGTGGTTGGATTGGCCTCTTTCCCTCACCACTTCTAAATGGGAAAATTGTGTGGGTTATCATTTTCTGCTTTTATAAAAGAATCAATTATGATTAGCTATTATTTTATGACCTCAGGGTAACTTGGACTAATATTTACTCTCAGAATAGTGTGTGTATTGGATGAAACCACTTTTTATATAGGACTTTTAGAAGAGTTACTCTGGTTGCAACATTGGTGAATATATGGCTTTATGAACTCTATATTAATGGGACTAATTGCATTGATTGGACACAATACACTAGACAGCATGTGGTTGCCTTATGGTATGCTTGTTTGGTACTATGGGTTTACAAGAAGCTCCAGGGAATTGTGTCAACACCATCAGTTCATTTCTGGCAAGAGTAATTTTCTTACCTTGTGACATCTTATTATTTTGAAATAAGTATAATAATTATAAACATTTCAACTCGATGTTAATAAAATGATTGATAATATAACTCTAGATTTTTGAATTTGTTATAATTTTTTATAAAACAATGTTATTATTTTCCTTTACCAACAACTAATTAAATAGAAAGAAAAATGCCCAGTGATTATCTCTTTAACAACAAGAAGTCATTGAGGTAACTTATGTACTTTTTGAAGTCTTGACTATGTAATAAGACTTATTTTATCACACCCACTTAAAAATTTATCCAAATGATCATCACTTCTTCAAAAAGATTATGAGGAATTCTGTATTTATTTGCATAAAATCATAGACTGCTTGAACTGTTCTTAAAGATCATTTAATCTGCTGTGTCTGTTCAAACAGTTAATAAATTAGAACCAAAGCCAAGTTTTAAGTATTCTAGGGTTGAATCCATGGTTTTAAGGTGTTTTGAAATGTTTTAAGAGTAAATCTTGAGACACATGCATACACACACACACACACACACACACACACACACACACAAGAATATTACTCAGTCATCAAAAAGAATGAAATCTTGCCCTTTGCAACCATATAGATGGAACTAGAGGGCATTATGCTTAGTGAAGTAAGTCAATCAGAGAAAGAAAAATATATGATTGCACTCATATGTGAAATTTAAGAAACAAAACATGAACATAGGGAAAGGAAAGGAAAAATAAGATGAAAACAGAGAGGGAGACAAATGATAAAAAAATTATTTATTTGATAGAGAAGAAGCAGGTGCCCACCAAGCAGGGATCCTGATGTGGGGCTCAATCCCAGGACCCTAAGATCATGATGTGAGTCAGAAGGCAGATGCCTAACCGGCTGTGCCAACCAGGCATCACTACCACAGAAAACTCTTATTATAGGAAACAAACTGAGGGTTGCAGAAGGGCAGGTGGGTGGTGGGATGGGGTAGAGGGTGATGGCCATTAAGGAGGATACTTGAGGAATGAGCACTGGGTATTATATGCAACAGATGAATCACTAAATTCTATCTCTGAAACTAATAATACATTGTATGTTAATTAAATTGAATTTAAATGTTAAAAAAAAAGTAAATATTGAGCCAGTGAAAGAGAAATCATTCCATCCCTTTAATTGTTCATTTTTGACCCAATGAGTTTTTAGCTCATTACTTTTCCTGTTCTTCGAAGTTAGAAGTAAATAGCTCTTGAGAGGTCAAGTGCATTTAGCCATCCTAAAATGATAAGAAAAAAATTGACATAACTACAATTTTTTTAAAAGATTCTGCTTTAGTTTTTAAAATAAATATTCTCTGGAGCATAATTGGGATAAATGTGCAAGTCATTTAAGATGACTAACAAAAGAAATACTCACTTG
Organism: Mustela nivalis; assembly: GCF_964662115.1. Taxonomy (NCBI): domain Eukaryota; kingdom Metazoa; phylum Chordata; class Mammalia; order Carnivora; family Mustelidae; genus Mustela; species Mustela nivalis. The sequence goes on along the minus strand of NC_139023.1, from coordinate 159,752,847 downwards.
TATTTGTGAAAAGATCAACAATAATAGCAAATTTATATTACTATAAAATTTAGGGCTGAGTAATTTAATGAGCTGGGATTATCTTTAGAGAGCACGCTAGTCAAAAGACAGAACTAAAGCCTTTCCAGTCCGTAGTGTTAGTCAATTGCGAGACTGGGGCCACAGTTTAGTTCCTACTGCATCTATATTCTGGGTAGACCAGTAGCCCCTTGAAAAACCAAAGAACTGGCTTATTGACATTTCCTTATCCATTACTCTACCCAGAGCAAGGACTGATCAAGTGAACAAATAAAAGAGAAAATAGAAAATTAAGTGTTAGCATTGGGAAAACTCTGAATTCCTCTGAAAAATAGCTTGTGGAGGGGCACCTATGTGGCTCAGTTGGTTAAACCTCTGATTTTTTATTTTGGCTCAGAACATGATCTCAGGGTCTTGAGATGGAGCCCCAAGTTGTCTTGTGCTGAGCATTGAATCTGCTTGGGATTCTCTCTCCTCCTCTTCTTCTGCCCCTCCTTGCTTGCTCGTGTGTGCCTGCATGCTCTCTCTCTCTCTCTCTCTCTCTCAAAAAATAAAATTAAAAAAAATAATAACTTGTAACAACAATTCAAAATATAGAAGAAGGTTGGATGAGATAACTATTCAGTTCTCTTTCAATATGACTGCAGGCTCAAAAATTTTCCTTCCAGACCAGTAAAATTGTTTTAAATTTTACTTATCTAATTTTCATTTTTTCATGCTTTGTATGCAAAAATGAAAGTTTATCTGTATTACAAAAGCCAAGCATTCTATGGAGCTTATATTGGAGCTTTTCTTACTGTCTTAGTTTCATTCATTACAATTGGAAAATGGCATGCATTAGTTATTTCATTCAGAAATGGCATGCATTAGTTATTTCATTTTTGTAACAATGTAGTTTTCAGAGTACTTCTACACAATTATGCCAACACTGATTAGTATCTTAGAAGATTAGTTTGGCTTTTGCCTTGCTGTACTAGCTTTTTGCCTGTACTCTTTGCTATATTCCTGTATAGAGGATTCAAGGTAGCAAATAGAGATGAAAAAAATCCCAAAGAAATATTTTTACCAAATAGAGAAACACTTTTAGCGGGGAAATAGGTTCAAGATTTGAAAGGTAGTATGGACTTCTGATTTTGTCTATCTCTAAACTTAAATAATTCTCTGACGTAACTCGGTTAAACCTCTCTATATAACATTATCCATCAGAAATGCAATAAGGCTGATTATTTCCAACCATCTTGTTTATTTGTTCTGCTCTGCTAAATCTTCTCTTACTTTCTTCCCCCTCAGTAAATGCTATCAAGGAACTCCCTGGAGTAAAGAACTATGAAGTAGTTTATCCCAGAAGACTCCATTCAGTACATAAAAGAGAAGTCAAGGAGGCAGAGCAACAGGTACAGCTTTTGACTTAATGAAGAATCTTGAAAAAACATACATACATATTTTACATATGCTATACACATAGATATATAACTATAACATATATATATATTTAATTATATACATTTATTTGCATTTGTTGTTTAACCTTATTTTTATTAATCTTCACAATAACACAGTATTCTATTATCAGTCTCATTTTGAAGATTAGGATTCTGACAACTGAAATAAACTGCCCATGGTCACACAAAAAGTAAACTTTAATACTTTTATGGTAATTTGTGACTCTTCCAAAGAGATTAGATACAACTTATTTTATCTATTATTGATTGATCATCTATGTGTCTATGTACACACATACAAACAAAACCATAAGTATTAAAGTAGAAAACAAAATATTGTAGATGAAAATTAAGCTAGAATGAATTACTAGGGTTAAACATAAAATTTACCTTTGTCTTTTCTAAAGAGAAATTTATTAAAATTTGTATGGTTCTTATTACTTAATGAAAGAACACGTTCTTAATCAAATGATAAAAGCTAAAACACAGTGATTCATTCAGCAATTTTCTAAATACCTGCACCCAGAAGTTTTCTGCTGAGAGCCAGGAAAAATATAGATAAATGAGACATAGATAATAACTTGAAGAAATATTTTGAGATGCCACTCCCTGGGAGTACATACCCCCCACCACTGGGTAAGGTTCCTAAAAGATGATTTCTTCTAAAGCAAACATTTATAATAGCAGAACCCATAGTAGACCCTGTTTATCAAAACATTTCTTCCAACAAAATGTTTCTGTTAAATTTGAATGGGATCTTTATTCATTGGATTCCTTATCAGTATGGTCCCTTTAAATGTTTTCCAGTATTCTCTTAAAAATATCAATATCACTTATGGTTTGTCTCCCTCCCAATCCCATCTGAGGGTTGCTGGGGGGAGCGGGTTTGGGAGAAGGGGGTAGGGTTATGGACATTGGGGAGGGTATGTGCTTTAGTGAATGCTGTGAAGTGTGTAAACCTGGTGATTCACAGACCTGTACCCCTGGGGATAAAAATATATGTTTATAAAAAATAAAAAATTAATTTAAAAAAATATCAATATCAGAACACCTAGGTGGCTCAGTTGGTTAACCGTCCATCTTTGGCTCAGGTCCCAGGACCTGGGATCAAGCCCCGTGTTGGGCTCTCTGCTCAGTGGGGAGCCTGCTTCTTTCTCCCTCTTCCTCTGCCTGCCATTCCCTCTGCTTGTACGCGCTCTCTCTCTAACAAATAAGTAAATAAAAAAAAAATTTTAAATGCCAGATACATTTTGTCACTGAATATTTTGAGGAAAATTTGAATACACATGTAGTGTTTTTATCATAGGTATAAAGTGATTTCCTTCTAAAAAAAATTTAAGCTTTTGAACAACTTAATTTGATGAATAACTAGAATAGTTTTTGATGATAGATGAAAATAGATGAAAACTATTCTAGTTTTTCATCCCCCTTTAGTACAAGAGTTACTGGTAGTTACTATTCTATATAGTAGAATAGTTGCTCTACTTTACTCTACTATTCTACACAGTAGTACTGGTATCTCATAGATGTAGTTGATGCATTGTGCTTGATATTTATCCCAAACACATTATTTGTCTAGTGCACAACTCGATTAACTGGTTGTATGAGCTTTAGGTTTTCCCAGTCCATAGTGGAAGGGTAAAGGACCTGAACTGAAAAGCCTTGTTTATGCTCAACATCTTAACATTGTTAATTTTCTCTGTATAAATTTAGATGTAAGTGAACTTCAAATTCTGTGTCTTTAAACTGAGATAATAATAGCCATGCTTATCTTATATGACTATTCTGAGAAAACTTACTGAAAAGCAAAGCAGAATACAATTATTAAGTCCCTGCTCAAAATTATATTATGGCACTACCTACGTAACTCACCAAACTTCACTTCTTAGGACTCATCATCTTGGCTCTTTTGCTTAATGCTATGGTTTACTAAACCATTTTGTCTTCTTTCTGCTTCTTGATACAACCTCCTTTTTAGTCAGCTTTGGTATTCTCAAGACCTTTCTTAAGAATATACTTATTGCTACCTATCTGCCCTTTAAGAATTTTTTCCCCTACATAACTTGTTCTCCGTTTATGTAATGCCCAGTCCATCTTACATTCTTTGTGAAGTCAACACAGAATAGTCCATGCTTCAGGAAAGGTCAGTGTTACACCATTTGGCTCTTGATTTTCTTTTTTTTCTTTTTTTTTAAATTTTTATTTATTTATTTATTTTTTTAAAGATTTTATTTATTTATTTGAAAGACGGAGATCACAAGTAGGCAGAGAGGCAGGCAGAGAGAGAGAGAGAGAGGGAAGCAGGCTTCCTGCGGAGCAGGGAGCCCGATGCGGGGCTCGATCCCAGGACCCTGAGATCATGACCCGAGCCAAAGGCAGCAGCCCAAACCACTGAGCCACCCAGGCGCCCCTGGCTCTTGATTTTCTTTTAATATTGATTTTACTATAGTGTGTGTGTATGTGTGTGTATGTGTGTGTGTGAGTGTGTGTGTGTGTGTGTGTGTGTGTGCATGTTCTGCATGTCTGTGAGTGTAAGTTTAATCTTCTCTTCTGATTTAAAATGGCCAAGCACAATTTAAAAAAAAAAAAAAGAAAAAAGTATTTTCTGTGTCTTTAACATGCCTCTTCCCCCGCTTCCCCCTCATCTTTCACCCCTGTCCTATGAAAAGTATTCCATAAATGCCTTTTGGTTCAAAAATATCCTACAAAACGTGTCAATTTTATCTTTTGAAAGAAATAAAACCATTACACCAAATTCCATAGAGATTGGAATATGCCTAAATGACTTGCATGCTTTAATTCCATTTTTATTTTTAGAGTTTTGTGTAATATATTTGCAAACTTCTCCTTGCTGCCTTCAGTTGTAGACAGTAGAAGGCAACATATTAGCCATGAAGAATGGAAAGGGGGAAGCACTGAGTGATTTCAGCCATCTCACAAATATGTGTAACTCAGACATGTTTGCCTTTTAGCATTCAAACGGCATTGATGTTCTCAGGGGCTACTTGATGCCTTTGAAGTACCCCACAGCAAGAATGTGATCAAACCATTAAAAGTAATTCCTGACTAAAGAAAGAATTAGTGATATAGAAGACCAAATGACAGAGAATAAAGAAGCTGAGCAAAAGAGGGACAAACAGCTACTGGACCACGAGGGGAGAATTCGAGAGATAAGTGACACCATAAGACGAAACAACATTAGAATAATTGGGATTCCAGAAGAAGAAGAAAGAGAGAGGGGAACAGAAGGTATACTGGAGAGAATTATTGGGGAGAATTTCCCCAATATGGCAAAGGGAACGAGCATCAAAATTCAGGAGGTTCAGAGAACGCCCCTCAAAATCAATAAGAATAGGCCCACACCCCGTCACCTAATAGTAAAATTTACAAGTCTCAGTGACAAAGAGAAAATCCTGAAAGCAGCCCGGGAAAAGAAGACTGTAACATACAATGGAAAAAATATTAGATTGGCAGCTGACTTATCCACAGAGACCTGGCAGGCCAGAAAGAGCTGGCATGATATTTTCAGAGCACTAAACGAGAAAAACATGCAGCCAAGAATACTATATCCAGCTAGGCTATCATTGAAAATAGAAGGAGAGATTAAAAGCTTCCAGGACAAACAACAACTGAAAGAATTTGCGAATACCAAACCAGCTCTACAGGAAATATTGAAAGAAACATTCCAAAAGCATCGATCTGCTTTTCCCAGGCAGTGGTTTCCATGTTCTGGTATTTCAGAATTTCACTTCCTTACCCTGGTCACAGATGTTTAGTTTCCATTCTTATAGCTCATGCTATAGATTCTACTGTGTTTAGAACAACCAGATTTAGCAAGTAAAAATACAGGATATTCAGTTAAATTTGAATGTCAGATAAACAATGAATGTTGTTTTTTTTTTTTTTTTTAGTGTAAGTAATCTCAAATATTGTATGGGACATGCTTATATTTAGAAAATTATTCACTTTGTGTGGAATTCAGATTTAACTGATGTCCTGTATTTTATGCAAAATACACCATGTGTCTTTTGTCACTTCCCTCTGATCATCTAGGGCTAAGCCTTTGTAGTCTCTGATTCCAGCCACCATTTTGGTTATGAATGTAAAGTCCCATGTTGCTTCATGTCTGATATTTCAGTTCTGCTCTGTCAGGGTGACTGAATTGTATCACATCACACTTGTCTCATAAACACAGGTTAGAGAAGCCAGGTAATCCTTATCTGCCACACAGAAGGCACATTCTTTTGACATAGAATCTTCTCTTTTTGTTCAGGTACAGCTTATGACCAATAAGAACACTGTCCTATTAGATAGAAGCCAAGTTCTTAGAAGTTATCCTCGAGCCTTTTCAGTTGAGACTATTGGTCTTCCTTGTGCAAGGAATTGATTAGCAATTTCTTGAAACATCTAGACTTTGGATTGCATGTGACTGAAGGGATCTCTGCATCCCATAGATGTAACATAGATCTAGTTAGTCTAGATTATTCACTCTTCAAGGCAGTGGAGATGTGGAGGACATGTGTACTTATTATTAAGCAACTGTGCCCTCTACTGGTCCAGAGAACAGAAGCACTAGCTTTACTTTGCTATTCCAAGAGCCTGGCCTCATCCTTCCGACTTCATCGCACCTGGCCCAATTACTTAAGATTTGAGCTAGAAGGAAATGATCCTTTGAAACATTTTCTGGAGTGGACATTCAAGGCCAGAGTAGAAACATGAATTCCATATTCATTATCGTATTTTTAATTATATTTTATATGCATGGCACAAGGAAAACTAAGTATTTGTTGCATAAATAAGTAAATGGACAAATGGTTAAATGAATGAATTAGTACATTGTCCATAACTGCATAGATACTACTGGACTACGTGGTCCATATATTTGCCAAGTACTTAATCAAGGTCCCTGATGTTGGGAACTTAACTTCAAAGGTAATCCCTATTTTCCCAGGATTCTGCCTCCAGAGCACACACACCTCCTTAGAGGCCAAAACTGCCATGCTGTTGGCCAATGCCCCAAATAGAGTATCTGGCAACACAATGCCTCCCTTACACTGGGAACAATTTCAGGCCTAAGCTAGGTCTGCCAGGGTTCCTGGAGGCCTCAGCTTACTGTATGTTATGACAACTGTTGTACTATTGCCATTAAGCTTTCCCGGGACTTCTAGGGTGTGATTTACTATTTGTTGTGTGCCTATGGGCATCATCTTGACTTTACACCCTCTCTTCCATCCTGGGAACATCCCAGATAGTGGCCTTCCCTGTCCACCCATTCAACCTTATCCATGGCATTTTTCCTGGAGGACGTTTATTTTTATGTCCCTGTGACCAGCTAACCTTACTCTTTGGGCTCCAAATCATTGCCTTCTAGTGGGTACTCTCCAAATCAAAGTGCATCTTTCCTCTCCTCATTCATAGTTCAGGACTCAGGTTGCACACAAGGAGGATAGTTTTTTGTTTTGTGTTTGTTTTTGTTTTTGTTTTTGTTTTAGCAGGCATTTCTCTCTACCACGGACTTCTACTAGGGACATGAGGTTATCACATCACCCAGTGCAACCTCTTTCATAAAGACTTGTTTTCTTCCTTGTTGTTTCCTTTCATCTATAATCTATGCCAGTGTTGGCTAAAACTTCCAGTCCAAAAGCAATAATCTTTTCTAAAATAATCTCCAAATAACATTTTAGGTGAAAATCCACTAAAATCCATTGCTAACAGAAAATAGTTATCAGGAAGGCTTTTCTGGGAAGAAAATTATATCTGCTACCCTCCTAATATTTTAATTCCATCTGGCCTTTCTTAAATCTAAGTGATAAATGGTTACAATGATTCCCCATAACTGATTTTCAAACCTCAGGCCTTTTTTTCCCCCCAGCTGCTGTTATTCTTCAGTAAGGTGAGTTACAGCAGCCTCTCCTCATCTAGATCTGCAGTATAGGATACTTATACCCAGGAGCTTTTGACATCAGAGAGGACTCTAATGACTAACCATTTCAAGGGAATGGGCGCCATTCCAACTGACCTTGGAGATGGTTCATCCCTGCACAATCCTCCTGACCTGAAGTGTCTAATGCACTATTGTCCCTTGCTGAGCTCAGGTGCTGCTCTGGCTAGGAGAGGGAGAAGAGAGGAGAAGCTTGGCCTTAGGTGCAGCCCAGCAGAGGAAATAGCACTCCATCATATTTGGTCAGCCATACTTAGATCTCTTTAATAACAATGTTGTGGCATTCCCCAGTGAATTTTTAGATTTTGAGTGTAACCATGGTTAATAATTCTGTTTTATAAAACAAAATTAGAATTTAGTACTCAATAGCATCTTCCCTAACATACAGTCTTCTGTATCTCTTTTTGTATATCTAAATCTTGAAATGGTTCTCCTTTTCCACATGAGGTTTTCTTGAGATGATATTTTCTCTTTCTGAAGTCTTGAGATCTTAATTTCTCTCTGATTTTTGAATACATACACCTGTTGTTTTGTCCACATTCTGACCTCCAGTTAGCCATGAGAATACCATCAGACCAAAAATCATCAGTAGGAGTCTTTGAGGTCTTTGGGTCTGTGGACATACTATTCCTTCTTCTCAAATAAGTTCCCACCCTGCTTCACCTGGCTAATTCATAACTCAGCTTGCATGGTACTTCCTCAAGAAAGCCTTTCCAGACCTTAAGATGTTAGACAGCTTGCATTGCACTCATATTTATATCCCTTATCGTACAACATAAATCACTTTTATTGTCTGTCTTTCCACAGGATTATAAGCTTTCTGACAGTAGGGGTCAATTTTTCTTGCTTAGAGTTGAATTTCCAGAACTGAGTAGAGTCATGCATATAACTAACACTCAGATAATATTTATAAAATAGATGAGTGGATGGATGGATGGATGGATGGATGGATGGATGGATGGATAGAAAGGTCTCAGATAATTTGTCTATTCTGGTTGCAGAGTTGTTTGATTTGTTAAAAGAGGCTAGAAGCAGACATTTGGTATATAAACTATATAGACTACCATTAAAGAAAAAGATGAATGGATAAAGAAGATGTGGTATTTATATACAATGGAATACTATGAAAAGAAATGAAATCTTGCCATTTGAGACGACATGGATGGAACTAGAGAGTATTATGCTTAGCAAAATAAGTCAATCGGAGAAAGACAAATATCATATGATCTCTCTGATATGAAGAAGTAGAGAGGCAACGTGAGGGGTTTGGGGGGTAGGAAAAGAATAAATGAAACAAGATGGGATTGGGAGGGAGACAAACCATAAAAGACTCTTAATGTCACAAAACAAACTGAGGGTTGCCAGGGGTAGGGGGGTAGGGAGAGGGTGGTGGGGTTATGGACATTGGGGAACATATGTGCTATGGTGAGTGATGTGAAGTGTGTAAACCTGGTGATTCACAGACCTGTACCCTGGGACTAATAATACATTATATGTTTATATAATATATATATGTTTATATAATGTTTTTATATATTTATGTTAATTTATATATGTTTATATATAATTTATATATATGTTTATATAGTATATATTATATATATATAATTTTATAATATAAAATTTAAAAAAAGAAAGTAGGCATTGTTTGCCAATGATTAAAAAGATGAACACAGCTGAATGAATATTTGTGTGTGTTTATAATGACCAGTAAATGTTTGTGCATTTTTGCAGGAAAAATTTGAAACTGAATTGAAGTATAAAATTACAGTTAATGGGAAAATTGCAGTGCTTTACTTGAAAAAAAACAAGTAAGTGTTTTTATTTCTGATATTATCCTTACCGAAAGCAAGTTAGTATGTGGAAAATGTGCTAATTGAGGCATTTTCTGCTTAAGGCTCTCGAAAACCTCTGCTAATAAGTTTTTTTCTCTCAACTGGCCTGGGGGCGGGTGTTGGTGAATATTTGTTTCTACCAAAGTAGTGGAAACACATTGAGTAAAATAACAGTTTACTAGTGTTTGGACCCTTCCAGTAATAAAATATAATGCATGAGATACAATTGTATCAAATTCTGTGAAAAAGCAGACATATTTTTAAATCTCACCCTACATTATTGTAGTTTATTATTCTAATACTCAAAGATTGAGATTTAAAACAATTTGCAACTATTTCCATCAGGGAAAAAAAATGTATAATTAAATAAATTCAAGGACTAAAGAACAAGTCAATGGTAAAGCCAGACTGGGCTCTCCTGATGCCCACACCAGTGCTCCTCCCATCCAGCTACACACTGACCCTCCCACTTTCTCATGCCTTATATCGTCCTCTTGTTCTTTCATAGTCCGCATTCAGGTCAGTTACATTCAACATTTCTTTCAAGTTTCACTGCCTCGATTCTGACTCAGATCTTGATGATCCTATATCTTGACGACTTCAAAAGTAGTTTTCTCCCCTAATTCTGTGCTTTCAAGCTCTTTCAATCCCTAAACCATTCTATATAGTACAGCAAGATTTTTTTTCCTCAAATAAACTATTGCCATTTGCAAAAATCACAACTGCCTGGACTTTGGAAATGGTGTGGTAGAATAGAAATAGTACAGGTGTGGACTTTAGGCAGACTTAGATATGATCTTTTGCCCCTCGAACTGTGTCATCTTATCTGAAAAATGAAGCAAGTCATATTTACCTTATCAGACTGCAGAAATGATTAAACAAATGATCCATGTAAGGTGTCTAACTCAGTGGCTGGCACAGAGACAACATTTAACATATCCTAGTTACTTCCTTTTCTCCTTGCCCTGCCTCTTTAAAAGGCATATCCAGATTCCTATGTGCTGTCAGGTAATTGAAAGAATTCTGAGAAGCTCAGTGAAAATGCCAGAAGGGCCCTACCTACCAAACGCAAGTCATTGACCACGAAACTTGCCACTGCTACAGTTGTTAGCAGTCCCTGGGAACTGAAAAGGACTGGGTGAAAATGTAGTTATCACAAACTGATGAGGAACGCTCTTTTTTCAGTCATTTTTTTAAGTCAACTCTACCCTTCTCAGTCCCATTCCTTCCTCAAGTCACCCCTCAGAGAAGTATCAAAGTGTCTGCTTTCTAGCAGACACTGTTCCACACTACTTAGGAATGTCCACACTACTCAGGAATGCCAAAGACTCAGCTCCCTCAGTCTTTGCATTGTAAGCATCCTCTTCGTGCTTGGACTCTGCTTGAGGGCTTAGGAGAAGGAGCTCAGGAGTTAAACGCTTTCCTAGACTACCAGTGGAAGCTTTCACTTTGACCAAGACACTTTTCAATTAGCATGAGTAACCATGAAATTTTTTCTTTTTTTTTTCTCCAGGGATCTCCTTGCACCAGGTTACATGGAAACACATTATAATTCCACTGGAGAGGAGGTCACCACAAGCCCACAAATAATGGTAAAAGAGTATCCTAGAATCACTGTCATTTGGGGTGTGACCGGTACACCCAAGGGCAGTGAGTGTCATTGCCAGACAAATAATGAAAATGAAACAGCATTTACAATGTTGGTGCTTTTTCCAGAAGTAGTAATTTCTTAATACACCCCTTAATATTTATACATTTTGACAAGAACAAAGTCATTCCTTGACAACCATGGTAACCCCTTGGTTATGTGGGCTTCCCTTCAGGGGCTCCCTATAAGAGAGTGGGAGGAGCCTTTCATTTTCATTAGACGAGTGAAGAATTGAATACTTCTAGTCTTCTTAGTCAGCACTATATAATCTCTAGATTATATAGTGTCTCCAACTCAAGACTATTTCCTCAATAACAGAATTATAGAATTCTGTTTTCCTTAAATATTTTTTACTCTTGACTCTTATTTAGAAGGTGGCTATGTGAAGTCATGTGAGGAGTATTTTATCATTGCCATATTTCTGAGCTCCCTTTTTCTATTGGCAGGCCTTCAGGCATTCTCTTCATAGTGATGGCACCGGTATTTATGTCAATATCTCATCTGTCTCAAAGCGGAAAGGTGTGCTTGATTAAAGTACATCCACATGGAAAAGTTCTGGGATTGGACATTTTTCTCCAGATGGAGAAGGGGATGTCACACTATTCTGCTGAAACACTTTGAATAAATTAAGACATAAAATATAATCCTGATAACTCATTCATTTGAAAGAGCTTGTAGGTGTTAGAAAAAAATAATGATCCACAGATGAGTGAAATCATATGATAATTGTCTTTCTCTACTCGACTAATTTCACTTAGCATCATCTTCTCCAGCTCCATTCATATTGATGCAAATGGTGGGTATTCATCTTTTCTGATGGCTGAGTAATACTCCATTGTATATATGGACCACATCTTCTTTATCGACTCATATCATATAATTTTACTCATATGTGCAACATAAGGAATAGTGGGGAGAACCACAGGGAAGGAAGGGAACACTGAATGGGAAGGAATCAGAGAGGGAGAAAAACCATGAGAGACTCTGGACTCCAAGAACCAAACTGAGGGTTACAGAAAGGGGGGGTTGGAGAGATGGGGTAACTGGATGATGGGTATTAAGGAGGGCACATGTGATGAGCACTGGGTGTTACAAGCAACTAATGAATCGTTGAACACTACATCAAAAACTAATATGGTGGCTAACTATACAGTGGCTAAAGAAAAGGAAGAAAGGGATGACTTCCATGAAGATAATAAAAAGAAAGAAATAAAGAAAGAAGAAAACGATGAGTAATCAGCCAAGGGAAAGAATGAATGTCTGATATTTTGGAGGCTCATATTTTAAACTTCTATCTATAAGTTTGTTTCTTCCAGACTGCATTCACCCATTATCCTTTTTCTGCAATACCAATATTTATTTAGTAAATGTCCTTTAAGCATTGGATTATTTAACCAAATATTAAAGATTTTAACCATAAAAAACTTCTTAACCTTTTATTTACATCTCTAAGTTGACTATTGTTCAGCATAAAATTATTTGAAAACATAGATCTTGTTTCAAGCTTTCAAATTCAAATTTAGCAGTGTCTCTAAGAAACATGTACATTCTCTTACAAATCTCCCTTTTTCTTTTCTTTAGGATGACTGTTATTACCAAGGACACATCATTAATGAAAAAGTTTCAGATGCTAGCATCAGCACATGTAGGGGACTAAGGTAAGGCTTCATAAATGGTTCGTGTATACCTGTGCTAATGGGGTGAGTGTGTGTGTTTTTAATAAACCTGAGGAATCTCAAATAGAATGAATTATCCTGTAGTTAAATATAAATCCTAAGGGTTCAAAGATTTTGAAATTTAAAGGAAACAGAGTTTCTCTTGATAGTGGTTTCTAAATTCACACATCTGAATTGCTTATAGAAGTGTGTTTGTTTGTTTGTTTGCTTATTTTCAAAATACAGTTTTTGAGTCCAACTCTTAAAGGAATGGGTGCTCTTCTCCACCTTTCCTCTTTAAACTCTCTCTTCGGCTTGTGCTATCCATGCCCAGCTTTTCTTCTGTATATTAATAACTCCCCAGTCATCTGTCTACAGTGAGATATTTCTTCTGATGCCCAGACTTGACCATCTAATTTTGTCTTCCATATATCCATATCTCTTCCATATTTGGATAGATTAATGAAATCTCAATCTTAATAAACCCCACATCAATAATGTTTTTCTCCCAAATTTCATGTCTTTCCAGTGTTTGTTATTTCAGTGAATGATATAATCAACTAACCACATGCCCAATTCGGAAACCTAGATTCCTTGATGAGATCTTGCCTCTCAGCTATCCATTTTTGATCCATTTTCAAGCCCTTCTGATTAGATGTGCTAAATATTCACTGGGATTATTCACTCTATTCTTTCTCTACTGCTACTTCCTAGTCCAAACTACCATGATTCTTTATGCAGACCATGAAGGATCTCATATGCATCCTTGTCTTCTAGCTCTGTATACACTTAACCAGTCTCTGATTATATACTTTTATGCTTTTTTATCCTAGCAGTTATCTATAATTATGAATACTTCATATATATCATCTAATTATATTGTTTTGGGGTCAAATGTGACTATTTGATCCACATCCATCTTCCTCATTTTACTATAAGCTCCGCAAAAGGAGAAATCATGACTTTTTTCTCTGATTTTCTGCCCTTAATCCAAGGGCTAATGAATAATGGGTGCCCCTCACTGTTGGTTAAATGTATCTTAATTTGGAGTTTCAGCAGAGATAACTGAGAAGCTGGTAATATTTGTTGATCATGTGCTTTACGTATTATGTCCTTCAATCTTTATAACCATTCTATTAGGTAGGTATTATTCTCATGTTATAGAGGTCTCCAGAAACTATGGCAGTGTGGGTTTATGTATTTTTCCCATGGTATCACATCTAAGAAGTTATAGACCCAGATTCCTAAGTCTTATTTATAAGACCCCAAGGTCTTCATTTTCAGTGCACCTTTAGAGCGGATGAGGTATTAGATTGGAAGAACACTGGGTGAGAATGAGGAAATTTCCATTCTAGCGTCAGCACTGACATAAGTTAGCTATGTAACATTATAGTAGTCACTTCTCCCCAAGAAATCTGATTTCTCATAGAAAAACTAAGTTTAGATCATCTCTAAGTGTATCTTTAGCTGCAAAGTTACACTATATTCTACTGCCATGAACTTGAAATTATTTGGTATTGGAAATTCTTTAAAGTCTGTAAGTCTATAGCACCCAAAAGCAGGAATATTTTTTAAGAAGTCAGTCAGGATTTTCATGTTTTTCAGGGGCTACTTCAGTCAGGGAGATCAAAAATACTTCATTGAACCTTTAAGCCCTACAAATCAGGATGGACAGAAACATGCACTCTACAGTTATGATCCAGAGGAAAAGACTAACAGCACCTGTGGGACAGATGACATACTACGGGCACACGGATCTCGGCAGAGTATGGTTCTACCTGCCACCAGTCTGGTGGTATGCATACTTTCATATTTTATTTGCAGTGCTTTCATGTATCCTGTCCTGGCTCTCCTGGGATCCAGTCTTAGTAGTTACAATTAACAGAAACTTTATAGTCTTGGTTGAATTACTAGTATTATAGTAGGCCATAGAGACACTAAAGCCTTGTGGTACATTGATGATTTATTTAATAAGTATTTGTGGATTAACTATTATTATCAACAATGTGCCAAGGTCAAAAAGAAATATAAACACCAGTCAGAATGGCTAAAATCAACAAGTCAGGAAATGACAGATGCTGGCGAGGATGTGGAGAAAGGGGAACCCTCCTACACTGTTGGTGGGAATGCAAGCTGGTGCAGCCACTCTGGAAAACAGCATGGAGGTTCCTCAGAATGTTGAAAATAGAACTGCCCTATGACCCAGCAATTGCACTATTGGGTATTTACCCTAAAGATACAAATGTAGTGATCCAAAGGGGCACATGCACCCGAATGTTTATAGCAGCAATGTCCACAATAGCCAAACTATGGAAAGAACCTAGATGTCCATCCACAGATGAATGGATCAAGAAGATGTGGTATATATACACAATGGAATACTATGCAGCCATCAAAAGAAATGAAATCTTGCCATTTGCGACAACATGGATGGAACTAGAGCGTATCATGCTTAGCGAAATAAGTCAAGCAGAGAAAGACAACTATCATATGATCTCCCTGATATGAGGAAGTGGTGATGCAACATGGAGGCTTAAGTGGGTAGGAGAAGAATAAATGAAACAAGATGGGATTGGGAGGGAGACAAACCATAAGTGACTCTTAATCTCACAAAACAAACTGAGGGTTGCTGGGGGGAGGGGGTTTGGGAGAAGGGGGTGGGATTATGGACATTGGGGAGGGTATGTGCTTTGGTGAGTGCTGTGAAGTGTGTAAACCTGGTGATTCACAGACCTGTACCCCTGGGGATAAAAATATATGTTTATAAAAAATAAAAAGTTAAAAAAAAAAAAGAAATATAAATATAATGCTTGCTCTCTGGGAACAGGCAACTTTGACAATACCACAACATACAACAAAGGTATGAAGTATTATTACTTTCACATAAAATATCCTGCTGTCTTTATGAATGAATCCATTCAATAGTTTTCTTTCTTGAAGTACTTCCATAGGTGCTTGGGATGTAACAGTGAGCAAAAATAAAGGCAGGATATGTGCAGAGTAACTGAGGATATTCTTAGATATATGAGTTCAGCTTCCAGTCACAGAAGAAAAATGAATATGGCTTGTTTGAAACCATAGGGAGTCATTGCCATAATTGCTTTCATTTTCTTCATGGGATGCTTTATATCCAGTCATCTCTTCTAAATGTTTTCACCATCCACAAGCACTGGGCAGAATTTGTCTTAACAAAAGAATATCTCTTTTGGGTTCAGTTTGCTGTGGATTTAAATTCCACCAGTGATATGATACCAGGATCCCACTAAGAACTCACTCCTACGGATGAAGGATAAAATAATCAAGGATAAATTCTAGATTTGGGCCTGAGCAAATGATGAATGGTAGTGCTGTTAACTGAGCTGGGGAGAATGAGGGAGAAGCTGGTTTTGTTTGAGGTTTGGGAATCAGTAGTTTTATTTTGACCACATTAGGTTTATGGTATTAGACATTTGAATGGATGCGTGAAATAGGTATTAATTGTAACAGTCTGGCCTTTAGAAGAGAGGCCAAGGCTGGAGATACTCATCTGATAGCAATTAGTGCAGAGTTCCTATTTAAAGAAGGCATAACACAGGATGAGATTACTGAGGAAGAATGTGTAGATAAAGAATGGGACCCATGGCTGAGATTTTATGAGGGCCTCTAATATATGGAGGTCAAACAGAGGAGGAATGACAGTGAATTGCAAATCCCTGTAAGCTTAGGGCCCCACTTCCCTCTGTAATCTCCTTTCCTTCAACTCCTTTCCTACGGACAACTTCCCCCATTATGTTCTGACAAACACAGACAATTTTTCTGTGCTTTAAACATGCCAATATCAATTCACTTCACAATCTTTTTGTTCATTTCTTTTCTCTGCTGGAGTTATCTTCCCATTTATCTTCTCTTGCCTGATGAGAACATTAATGAGAATATTCTCATTAATATGTCTGCTGCATGACCAAACCCTTATAGCTTTCCCTGACCACCTATTCTTATAAAACTACCTTGGTACTCAGTATCACATGACTCCATGTACTCCTCTTCACAGCACTAATCACCACCTGATTTACTCATGCTTATTTGCCTAGTGGGAGCTCCTTAAGGCCACGGACCAAGAATGTTTCGTTGCCTTATTCTTAGCACCCCTGGTGTCCAGTAAGTGCTAGTGAATACACTGCTCCGAGACTGGGAGGGAAGTGTTTAGCTAGAGGACTACACCTGAAGTCTACTTTCAGTAATGTGTTCTTGCTAATGGAAGCTTACTGCTCTGTTAAAAGACAACCCCTTCTGTGTGCCTGGGTGGCTCAGTCTGGTAAGCATCAGACTTGGTTTCTCAGGGTCGTGGGATTGAGCCCTGAGTCAGGCTCCATGCCCAGCATGGAGTCAACTTGAGATTCTTTCTTTTCCTCTCCCTCTACCCCTCCCATCACTCGTGCTATCTTTCTCTGTCTTGCAAATAAGTAAATAAAATAAAAAAAAAAAAGACAAGCCCTTCCAGATATGCAACATAATAAACTTTGATAGTTTATTATTTAGTATGAATAATGTATCTGCTACTTTTCAATGGAATAATCCACTAGGAAATATATCTTTTCTTGTTGTTGTTATTGTCTTGTTTTGTTTTGTGGAGAAAAAGGAACAGAAAATAGGGAAGCTTGGAATGTGGGAAAGAGATCCAGCTCTGCCTGAGGAGAAAAGAGCAGACTGGGTGCCATGATGGGTCTGGGCATTGCACCATTGCTGAGGAAGGGGGTGCTCACTAGGAGAGGGATAAAGGCTGCTTAAACCCACCACCACCACTACCAACAACTACAACTAGAAAACACTAAGAGGTTGCCGAAGTCAGAGTTTTTCTATTTCAGGGCAGCATAGCGGAGAAAACCCATTGTTCAAAAAATCTGAAAGCTTTTTTTTTTTTTTTTTAATATTTTATTCATTCAACAGACAGCGAGAGATCACAAGTAGGCAGAGAGGCAGCCAGAGAGAGAGGGGGAAGCAGGATCCCTGCTGAGCAGAGAGGCGGTTGCGGGGCTCCATCCCAGGACCCTGAGATCATGACCTGAGCTGAAGGCAGAGGCTTAACCCATGAAACATTCAGGCATCCTGAAAGCTTTTGGTTTTAGTTCAAGCACACCTATTAGTTTAAGTTCTGCCAAAATGAAAGAGTCAGACTAGAATGTTGCTCATGTCCTTCTAGCTCTGATACACTGAGCCTTGTCTATAGTTAATTCTGCTTGTTAAGAGTTAAAATGGTAATGTTTTCTTTTATTGCCAGATATCAACCAATCTTTTCCAAAATTACACTTTTCAAATAAAAGAATGACTCTCAAGATGATGCTGTTTTAGTGATTTTCTTTTTTGTATTTATTACAGAAATCAAAAGACCAGAAGGGTCTGGAACATAAGAAATACGTAGAGTATTATTTGGTCCTGGATAATAGTGAGGTAATTATAACAGATAAATGTGTCTTTCAAAATCCCCTTCTACATGTATTTATTATGGGAAATATTAAATATACTGATCAGTTTTGATAAATCATGAATATGAGCTTTTCTTCTTTATGAATTGTTCTGATCTTAGGAAATTTGACATATAATTAGACAGGATTTAGACAGGATTTTTTCTTCTTAGAAATGTATACCTATGCATAAAGTGAATTTTTAGCATTTTATCTTCTATTATTGTCTCCAAATTTAGTTTCCAGTTAAATTCCTTTCTCTTTTTGTCTTTTATTAAGCAGCTAAATCACTGGAAAGTTAGAATTTATCTTCATCAGGAAATGGTAAATGTATAAGACTGATGAACGGAATCTTCTGAAAAAATATTTTTTGGGGATAATATTTGTTGTTTATATTATTTTACAAGAATGCATTTTCAAATTTTGGAAATCTAAGGTTCACATGTATGACCTCAAAAGGGAAAACTTTGCTTTATGATAATATGAATAAGTTAATTTGTTCAGGCCCTAAAGCTTGGCCTCTCATTATACTACATGCACTTACCATTTGTCATTCATATATATATGTATATATATGAATAAGCTGTTGCTTGCACCAATTCTGCACAGCTTATGAAACCATAGCATTTAAATGGAAATATATTTAATAATTCCGTAGAGCTTTACTGAGCTACTATTTCAGGGGTAAAACATCATCTCTACTCTGAAAGTACATTAATTTCATTAATTTAGTCAAAGGTAGCATTTTGCTTCTACCTTTTAACTGTTAATTTTTATAACTGATTGTTAATTATAACCACTGAGAAGTAAAATAAACTGAAGTTGCCTTTTTTTTTTTTACCTTCCAATTATATTCATTTCTGACAGTGCCCATATTTTGTCATAGTTGGCTTTTTTGTGTTTTTGTTTTTGTTTTTTCAGTTTAAAAAGTACAACCAAGATCCAAAGGAAATAAGAAAGAGGGTGTTTGAAATGGCCAATTATGTCAACATGGTATGGTATACTTCAAGTGGAATTTAATAATTTGTGAGGCGGTGTCATTGGGTGGATCTATGAATGCTTGTGAAGCAGGGAAAGAAAGTCAATACTCCCAGATTAATAATACTGCTGATTGGCTCTTGAAATTTTGCTATTTAATTAAATATTAATATTACATGATAGAGATGTTTCTCCCTTACCTGCCACACTATTCTCAGGTTGATGAAGATCTAAGAAAGAGTTCATTTTGTTTGAATTGCTTTTTTGGTTTTTTTAAAGCCTGGGGAGACATCACAGACCAGCAATTCCCAACAGAAAGCCAATCTATGGGAGAACATGGGAAAACAAACAAAATCAACCAAACTCTGGCACAGTAGTATCTTTTAGTACATCATCTCACTGAATCTTCAAAACAACTCTAAGAGAGTTGTTTTGAAGATTCAGTGAGATGATGTACTAAACCTAATTTATATATTATATATATTATATTATATATAATTTATATATTATTATATATTATATGTATTTATATATTATATATATATAATTTATATATTTCTAAACCTAATTTATAACTAAATAATTAGATTTTGGGAAGCAAAGTAATTTGCCTAAAATTACAAAGTTAGGAAATGGTAGAGCTAAGATTTGAACTTGGATTTTTTGGATTTCAAAGTCCATTTCAATTGGAAAGATGTTGATTTTGGTCTGTAAACATGATTTTGTCATCTAATTAACAAAATCTTTAAAAAATGATTTCTGTATCTCTTCTGTTTAAACCTTAATTGTTAGTGCCTTGTTAGTTGAATATACCGTTAGTCTGCCTACTTACATGGTGAGTCACTTTGTGGTAGCCTGCAAGTTCTCTAAGGATAGAGAGAAAATGAAGGTGGATTCAATGACCAGCATCATCTGTATCTTGTCTTCTCACCACAAAGATCATTCTGACTCTTCTTAAAGAACCCCAAGAACTGGCAATATTTATTGAACACCTTTGTGACAGGAACTTTTCTAGGTGACAGAAATAGAGTGAGACAAAAAACTGACAAATGTCCCTTCAAGGAGTTTACATTCTTGTTCAAGATGAACATAAACACCCCACATAAAGAGTATGTAGGATGGGGATTATAAGTGCTAAAAAAAATAAAGTGGTATTAAAAAAAAAAAAGAGAGAGGTTCGTCTTGGGTGGTATGTTAAATAGGAAAGCTCAAGTCCAAGGTGTCCAAGGTGACATCTGAGTAGGGAAAGGAATGTAGGTAAGAGTCTGACTCTAAGAGAGGATGTGCAAGGCAGAGTGAGGTTCTAAGGACAGAACCTCGATTGTCATATTTGAGGAACAGTGGGTTGGCTATTGTAGTTGGCATGTAGTAAGGGGGGGAGGGTGGAAGTTGATGACATCAGACAGGGAGTAGTGGCCAGAACCTGTAGTCCTGGTAGGACTGTGTAAGGACTTTATTATTCTTCACAGGCAAGGACGACATTGGAGAGCCTGAGCTGAGGTATAACATGTTCGGATGTGTATTCTTAAAAGATCATCTTGGCGATTGTGTTGGAAACAAACTGAAGGAAAGCCACTGGCAGAAATAAGACCAGATAGGGGAGTTATTCCCTAATTCAGGGCAGGAGATGATGGTGGCTTGAGAAAAAGCAGTGGTAGTGGATCTATTGAGAATAGCTGATCTCTGGATTGAGTCATCAGGGTAGATGAGGTAGATGAGAGGTGAAAAGTATAAGGAAAGGAGAACAAGTGACATCAAGGATTTGGACCTGAGCAACATTAAGAATGGGTAACATGGTGGGGGATAGTGACTCAGATGGAAAATGAGGATTTCCATTTTGAACACATTCACTTTGACATTTCTTTTTGTATAAGTATTTCATTATGTTGCATACTTAAAACTAATATAATGTTATATGTCAATTATATCTCAATGAATATATTATTGTTTCTTAGTGGGGGTGACAATGACAGTGGATTGTTGATTTTTATTAAAAGTGTTCTATGACTAATTTTTTTAAATGTGTACATGTTTCATGTTACATTTTTATATTTAAGAAATGAAAATATTAGAGACTTTACATTTCAAAAATCAGAGAAACAATACTAGGAAGTTTTCCTAAGATGAGCGGTAGACATACTGACAATGTCCTCTTCGTGTCCAGCACCTAGTAACATGTGTCGGGTTATGACATTATACAATTTTTAGATCATTAAAATAGAAGAGAAGATTCATGGATGCAAAAAAAAAAAGATTTCCAGGTGAAAATGCTAGATATACAAGATTGATGGGGTTCGGGGGCAAGGTCTGGGTGGAGATATAAATCCGTAAGGGTTTAACACATACAGATGGCATACGACATGGATCAGCAAAGTGTAGCTTGTGGCCAGATCTGGCTTACTGCCTTTTTAAAAGCAGTTTTAATGAAACACAGCCACACCCATTTGTTTATACATTGTCTGTGGCTGTTTTAAAGTTACAGTGCCAGTGGTGGTGAGTAGATAGGACAGAGACCACACAGACTCAAAGTCTGAAGCATTTTCTGTGGACCTTTACAGAAGAAGCTTTCCAATCCTGTTATAAGATAACTGAAGGAGTAGGTCTAAATAAGTAGGACAGAGACTGAGAATAGGTCCTTGAAGTGCTTCTTTGAGGAAATATCAGAGGTAGGAGAAACTGACAGAGAACAATCAATGATGTTAGGTGCTTCTGAGGACTGAGGATTGGCCATGGAATTTAACAAGATAGAAGTTTTTGGTCACCTGGATGATGCAAGTTTCTGTAAGACTGTAAGAGTACAAGTGTGATTAGAGTGAGTCCAGTGAGAATAAGAAATAGAATTAGAGACAACACAGAAAACTATTCCCTTCAGAACTCTTGCTATAAGTGGGATCAGAGAAATGGGGAATAAGTGATAGGGATGGGGGTCATAAAAATTGTCCCCCCCACCCTGATAGGTCATCTCATCTGGTCATTCCCATGCCGATGGGAACGATTCTGTGGAAGGTTAAGCATAGAACTGCAAGGAAGATGGAAGAATTGCTGGAATAATCTCCTTGACCTGGGAATAGACTGGAGATCTAGTGCATGAGTGGAGAAGGTGGCCTTGGGCTCACAGCATTCATTCATGTAATAAATAAATAAATAAATAGTAGGCAGACAGTGGTGGGAGCTTGTGGATGTTCTCTTTTGGCTGCTTCTATACTCTGAGTGAATTTGGAAGCAGGGGCAGCTACTTGAAGTGAGGTTTTACTAGAAAGTGTCACAATTTCTAAAAGAGAAGAGTGAGCATGGAAAAAAATGTGCAGAAGCCTCTGGTAATAAGTGGATTTTGGAAATGCAGCAGGTTTGCCGAGACTGGTAACCACCACTTGAGGTTAGTAGTCATGGCTTCCAAGTGAAAGTGGTCAGCATAGTGTGCTTTCTCCTGTGTTCCAGGGCATGATGAGGAGAGACGGAGGAAGGAACTGTTTTAACCAGGGTTGGAGTTTTGTCAGGTTGGTCAAATAAAGCAAGAACAGAAGAGGGAAGTTGAGGGAATCATCAAAGGGAAGGTTTTATTCTAGTTAGATTCTGACTTTTCTTTCGATGATAATTGCATTCCTCAATGCTTTTATTGTTTTCCAAACTACTTAAAGCTATGTCTGTGTTTCTCAGCAGGAAGTTGGCCCATGAGAAAACCTGTCACTGTGCAGCTTTTTTTCTAGGTTTATTGGGATATAATTGGCCTATAAATTGTGTGAATTTAAGGGGTCCAGTATATTGATTTGATATATTTACTTGCAAAATAATTTCCACCATGGGTTAGCTAACACCTCCATCACATCACATAGTTGCTATTGCTTTTTTGTGATGAGAACGTTTGAAAATTATTCTCACCAATGTTAAAATAATTAAGATGATATTATTAACGATCACCAGTAAGCTGTATATCAGATCCCCAGAACTCATTCATCTAATGACTGGAAGTTCATCTGACCAACATTGTGCAGTTTTGTAAACTATAGTAGGAATTTAAATTTTTGTTTTTAAAGTAAACATATTACTTTTAAGATTAATTCATTATTTCTGGAGATTATCCATGTGCATTATAGATTATTTGGTTCAGTCTAGGTTTAAGAATTAGAGGATCACTTACTTATTTGTGACTCATAGGTGAAGGACTTTTTCATGACATCTTTTTTTTTTTTTTTAATCAGTGTCCAAACCAGCACTGGGTCAACCTTGCTAATTTTGAAATGTTATCACTCTGAGAACATTGAAAAGCATTTGAGTAGATACACTTAAGTTGAAGTCATAGTAATAAACTACTAACAGAAAATTATATGTTTCTTGAGATTGCAAGCAAGAGAACTTTGTTTCTCTAGGAACTTTCCTCCAAAAAAAAAAAAAAGAGAGGAGTTTTCAGACCTAAAATATCTAAGGGTGTCTGCCTTAATAAAAGAGGTGGTAACTTCCATTATACAAGTATGTTTGGAAAGAAAGTGTTTACAGTGTTGCTGTTAATACGTTCAAAAATCTAAAGTACACTGAAAATATTGGAAGATATTATTACCATTACAAATTCCTTTGACATGTACTCTCTTTGAACAGCTTTATAAAAAGCTCGATACTCACGTGGCCTTAGTTGGTATGGAAATCTGGAATGAGGGGGATAAAATAAAGATAAGTCCAAATGCAAGCTTCACCTTGGAAAATTTTTCTAAATGGAGGGGAAGTGTCCTCCGAAGAAGAAAGCGTCATGATATTGCACAATTAATCACGTATGTATAGATTTTCCTCCTTTGTATGTTAAATGGTATTTAGCATAGAAACTTTCCAAAGACTTGGCAAAGCAAGTGGTATCTCAGGAGGCAGGGTAAGAGGAAGTGGCTTCCTCCTTAGGGAAAGGGAGTTAAAAGTTTTAAAATACTCATTTGACTCTGATGGTGAATATGCTCTTACCTTTGTTACAAGTATTTCTTTTTTTTCCATCTTTAAAGAAAAGCTAGCAATTTGGCAATGATTCATTAGAATTTTGTCTGTTTTGATTAGGTATACAGAAAGGAAAGATAGGTTTAGATAATGACAAGAGAAATTTCGATTCAATGTTTTAAAAGACCTGATTAGCTTTAAGCACTAGTCAGAACAAACTTCTAGGATTGAAAGAAAATGGCATATTATATTCTAATCCCATACCTCTACCCTTCAGGTGAAATGACTAATTAAAAAAAAAAACAGGAAGTAAATCTGGTGACTATAATTTAGACAAGACTGCGGAGGGTATGCCTCAAAAGAACTGGAAAAAATTCTGCTGAGTAATTTGCAGCTGGAATCAGATAGAAGGAAGCAGCAAGAAGTGACTTAAAAGTATTCAAGTTTTACTTCCTAACAAAACAGGAGTTGTTAAAGGAATTAAGAATTAATTAATACTCTGTGTTGATTATCTACTACACATATCAGCCTACAACTTCCTGACTTAAAATAAGTCTTCTTATGTTCTTGAGTGTGTTGTTTCCTGCCTGGTATAGTTGGGGCACAGGGCCTGGTTGGTCATCTCTGCATCTCCCGCTTTCATGTGGCTTCCTTTGACTGCCTCCAGCATGGCAGGCTCAGGGTTCTGGGTATCTTGCAAGGGGACTAATTTTCCCCCAGAAGAAGCATTCTAAGAGGACCAAGAGAAAGCTTCAAGACTTCCATGATTGAAACTTAGAAATCACAGTGTCTACTAGGTATTTATCCAAAGGATAAAAAAATAGCGATTCAATGGGGCACCTGCACCTGAATGTTTTTAACAACAATATCCATAATAACCAAAATATGGAAAGAGCCCATATGTCTATTGACAGGTGAATGGATAAAGAAGCTGTGGTATACACACATAGTGGAATATTACTCAGCCATCAGAAAGAATGAAATCTTGCCACTTGCAATGATGTGGATAAAACTAGAGAGTATTATGCTAAGCAAAATAAGTCAGTCAGAGAAAGACAAATACCATATGATTTCACTCATATGTGGAATTTAAGAAACAAAATAGATGAACATAGGGGAAAGGGAAGAAAAGTAAAATAAGATGAAAACAGAGGGAGGCATATCATAAGAGGCTCTTATGTATAGAGAACAAATTGGGGGTTACTAGAGGGTAGTTAGGTAGGACATGGGGTAACTGGATAATGGACATTAAAGAGGGCATTAAGTGGCAATCCAATATCAAGAGTAGATTTCCTGATTAGACTAGAATAAACAAAATAAAGGCACTAAAAAGTTACGATGGAAGGAAATAACTGTCCTTTCACTGAAAGTTCTTAAATTGAAAATTCTAGCCTTTACATGATAAACTAACAAAAGGTATATGTCTATACCTAGGCATAACCAGGTAAGAACCACTGAAAACAGGAACCAAAATAGCTAACTCCAAAATGGGAGAAGATTTTACTTATTCTAAATGAGCTGGTACTGAGTATTAAAACTACATAAATGCAGACTTAAGTATCAATAATTTTATAATATGATTTTTAAAGAGGATATAAATGCCACGAATCTTTAAAATATCATGTACAATGCAAAATACCATTTCAAAATAACATATGTGAAAATTTTCCAGAGGAAATGTAAAGTGGGAAAAAGTTCTCTAATTTTCCTTATTTTGCATGGCAAAATCAATAGTCCCCATTCTTGAGGATGATAACTGGGAAAATATAAGTTCAACTTTTAATTTAAATGCCTCTACTAAGGGAATTTTTTAAAGATTTTATTTATTTACTTGACAGAGAGATCACAAATAGGCAGAGAGGCAAGCAGAGAAAGAAGGGGAAGCCGGCTCCGATGCAGGACTCGATCCCAGGACCCTGGGATCATGACCTGAGCCGAAGGCAGAGGCTTTAACCCACTGAGCCACCCAGGCGCCCCGGGAATTTTTTAAATAATTGCATTCTTTGCAAATTATTACAGACAAATCAGGGCTAGGATGTTGAACAGATAGCAGGATAATAAAGGCAGCACATGGAATTATTATGAATTGTAAGAAAAACAAAATGAAACTAAAAAATAAAAATAAAAGTATGAAAGACAAAACCAACTGTCTATGCAAATAAATGCAAGTGGTTCAAATTCCTTTTCAGTAACAAATATTTCAATAACATAAATGCTTCAGTAACACAAGTATGTTCAGAATGGGTCCAAATTCCAAATCCCACTATAGCTAAAACAGTGCTTAAAGAGAACAAAAGTAAATGGGTATAAAAATATATGAGAGAAAAATATAAATTAAAACAAAGCACATGTGATAATAATAATATAAAAATAAGATATACATATATAAAATATTAAAAATGATTATATCCAGGTGCTTGTAGTTGGGTGATATGACAACCATCGCATACAGGAAAAAAAACCTAATGCAAAGTCAAAACCTGAAGGAAATATTTAAGTTATTATTCACAATGTGAGTTTCTCTGTTAACAATTTAGAGTTCTGGATTGTCTATAGAACATATAGTTGAGAATGGTAGGTTGTTATATAGTTTTTTTTTTCTTTCTTGCAGAGCAACAAAACTTTCTGGAACAACTGTGGGCCTTGCTTTCATGTCTACAATGTGCTCTCCTTATCATTCTGTTGGCATCGTTCAGGTTTGTTTGAAGATAAATTGTTGGTTCTACAGTTCAAGTGTGACAATTGCTCTTTTTTCTGGATCATGTAGTTTTTCTTGTTGTTGTTGATATGGTAACTAACATGGACTGAAATTCAAATGTTGAAATAGTCTTGCGTATCCATTATAAACCCAGCAAGGTCATAATGCATTATCTTTTTTGTATCTTCCTGGATTCACCAAGCTAACATACCTCGAGGATTTCTATATTCTATATAATCATGAGGGATATTAGTCTGTAGTTGTCTTTTCCTGTTATGTGTTTTTAAGGTTTTGTTATTAGGGCATATCTGGCCACATAAAATAATATATTCCCAACCCCTCAATTTTTTAGAATGTCTTAGTAAAATTGGCATCATTCCTTCCTAAAATATTTGGTAAAACTCATCAGTAAAACCACATGGGTCTGGTATTTTCCTTATGGAAAGGTTTTTAACTACAAGTATAATTTCTTCTGTAGGTAGAGAAGTCCTGTAGATACAGGACTACTACTGATACAGGTTATTTACCTTTTCTTGAGTGAGACTTGGTAATTTGTGTCTTTAAGAAAAGTGTCCATTTTATTTAAGTTGGCATAAATTTGTTGATGATATTCCTATAATATTGTTTTTTAAAAATCTGTATAATTTTTATATCTGTAGTGATGTCCTCTCTTGTTCACGATATTAGTAATTTACATCTTTTTCTCATGGTCAGTCTCACTGAGTTTATTAATTTTATTCATTCCTAAAAAACTGCTTTTGCTTTATTGATGCTCTGGGCTTTCCTGCTTTCAGTTTCATTGATTGCTGCTCTTGTCCTGATTATAGAATTTCTTTTGCTTTCTCTGCATTTAATTTGTCCTTTTTTTTCCCTATTACATAAGGAAGAATTTTAGATCATTCGAGACTTCTTTTCTTTCTTTATTTTTAATTAAATTTATTTATTTTCAGCATAACAGTATTCATTATTTTTTACCACACCCAGTGCTCCATGCAATCCGTGCCCTCTGTAATACCCACCACCCGGTACCCCAACCTCCCATCCCCCCGCCCCTTCAAAACCCTCAGATTGTTTTTCAGAGTCCATAGTCTCTCATGGTTCACCTCCCCTTCCAATTTCCCCCAACTCCCTTCCCCTCTCTATCTCCCCATGTCCTCCATGATATTTGTTATGCTCCACAAGTAAGTGAAACCATATAATAATTGACTTTCTTTGCTTGACTTATTTCACTCAGCATAATTTCTTCCAGTCCCGTCCATGTTGCTACAAAAGTTGGGTATTCATCCTTTCTGATGGAGGCATAATACTCCATAGTGTATATGGACCACATCTTCCTTATCCATTCGATATAAACATTTAATGCATAAATTTCCTGCCATGCACTGCTTTAGCTGAACCCATCATATTTAGATATGCATGTTTTCATTTTCATTGTTAAAAATATTCACTAATTTCTTCTGACCTCCTTTTTGATTCATGTATTATTTAGAAGTGTATATTTAGTTTCATTTGGTTCAGATCTGTGTATCCATTTGCTAAGGCTGTTATTAAAAAATACCCCAGAGTGTATGGCTTAAACAATACAAATGTGTTTTCTCAGAGTTTTGGAGGCTAAAAACTCAAGATCCAGATGTTGGTAGGTTAGGCTTAGTTTCACTTGAGGTCTTCCCCATTGGCTTGCAGATGCCCACCTTCTTGCTGTATCCTCAATGTGGCTTTTCTTCTGGCACATATCCCTTCCTTTTTACTCCTGTTGGATTAAGGCCCCAGGAGTATAGTCTCATTTAACCTTAATTATCTCCTTAGAAATCCTATCTCCAAAGACAGTCACATTGGTGGTTAAGGCTTCAACATATGAATTGGAGTGTGTGTGTTGGGGTGCCACAATTCAATCCATGATAGTCTAGGAACATACTTTGTAGAATTTTGGTATTTTTAAACTTTTTGAGGTTTATTCTTGGTCAATACTGCATATGAACTTGAAAAAGAATGTCTTCTGCCGTTATTGGATAGAGTGTTCTTTAATTATCAATGTCAAGTTAACTTACAGTGTTGTTCAGTTCTTTTGAATCATTTATGTAGAGAAACTAGTTAATATCCAAGTATAATTGTAGATTTGTCTATTCTTTTAAATCTGTAAGTTTTCACTTCATGTATTTTGAAGCTCTGTTGTTAAGTAAATACACAAATAGAGTTGTCAAATCTTTTGGAGAATTAATCCGTTTACTATTTCATGTTCCTCTTTTTTCCTGAAATATTCCTGTTCTGAAGCCTACCTTGTCTGATATAATTATAGTTACTCTGACATTTGTGGCTAAAGTTTGCTTGATACAACCTTTTCCTTACTTTTATTTTTCGCATATATTTTTCTCTATGTTTAAAGGTCTTAGGTAGACAGTATAAACTCATGTTTTACTTTTTATCTAATCTGACAATTTCTGTATTTTATTTAGTGTGTTTAAATCATTTATATGTAATATAATTATTGATATTGTTGAACTAAAAGCTTCCATCTTGCTAGATCTTTGCAATTCCATCTTTTCTATTTTTTTTCTGCCCTCTTTAGGGATTGAAGATTTCTTTAAAATAATTTTATTTATTTCCATTATTAGCTTTTAACTGTTATCTCTCTTTTTTATTTAATGGTTGCCCTGGTTTATTATATACCTCTGCTTGTCTGTTTTTACATTTACATTTACATTTTTACTCTTGTCCTCAGGATGCCTGGGTGGTGCTGGCAGTTAAGCATCAGACACTTTGGTCTCAGAGTGTCTCATGACCTCAGCTGTCTCATCAGACTGCTCAGGTCATGTTCTAAGTGTTGTGAGATTGAGCCCCACATCGGGCTCCATGCTCAGTGTGGAGTCGTCTGCTTAAGACTCTCTCTTCCTCTTCCCTGGCCCTCCTCCCTGTACACACAGTCTCTCTCTCTAAAAAATTAAGTAAAATTTTTGGGGCGCCTGGGTGGCTCAGTGGGTTAAAGCCTCTGCCTTCGGCTCAGGTCATGATCCCAGGGTCCTGGGATCGAGCCCCGCATCGGGCTCTCTGCTCCGCAGGGAGCCTGCTTCCTCCTCTCTCTCTGCCTGCCTCTCTGCCTGCTTGTGATCTCTGTCTGTCAAATAAATAAATAAAATCTTTAAAAAAAAATTAAGTAAAATTTTTTAAAAAAAGGAATATTCTTCAGCTGCTTCACATGTAGTATAAGAATATTATAGGAATATTCCTCTAAATACTCCTTTCCATTTCTTATGCTATTGTTATCATGTGCTTTACTTTACATGTATTAGAAATACACAATATATTGCTACTAATTTTTCGTAGTCATCTCTCAATGCAATTTAAAATAAGAAAAAAAATATTAGTATGCTTATCTTATCTCTACCTACATTCACCTTTATCACATTCCCAGTGCTCTCCATTTCTTTGTATAGTTACAGGTTTCTATCTGGTATTTATATATATTTTTTTCTTCCAAGAGATTTTTAAAAATATTAAAAAAAATATTTCCTGTAATACAGGTCTACAGTCAATGAATTCTTTTAGTTGCTTCAGATAACTCTCTCTCTCTTTTACTTTTGCATGTATTTTCACTGGGTTTGTAATTTTGAGTTAATAATGTTTTACTTTTAGAACTTCTAATTATTTCATTTCACTGTCTGCTGGATTGCAGGGTTCCTGATGAAGAGTGTGTTGTAAACTCTATCTTTGTTGCTCTAAAATGTGCCTTTTTTTCTACTTTAATATTTCTCCTTTCTTTTTAATTTTCTTCAATTTGATTATAATTGTGATATAACTAAGTGGGCGTTTGGGGAGAAATGGGTAATTTATCCCACTTAGTGTTCTCTGAATTTCTTGGGTCTGGGGCTTGTATTGTGATGAATTTTGGAAAATTCTGGGCCATTACTTGTTCACATATTTCTTCTATTTCATTCTGTCCCTTTTTTTTTTCCTAGGGATACCAGTTATATATATCTGTGACCATTCTATATTGCCCCTCAAAACTTCTATGCTCTGTTCTGTTGTTTGTTTGTTTTCTTTTTTATTCTTTTTGCACTTTGTGTTTCCATTTGAGTAATTTTTTTTCCATTTGAGTAATTTTTGTTGAACTATTAAAACCAGTGATTATTTCCTCAGCTATTCCAAATCTACTGTTGAGCCTATTGAAGACATCATTCATCTCTGTTATTGTCTTTTTCATTTCTAGCATTTCCATTTCAGTCTTTCTTATGGTGTTCAGCTCTGCCAAAATTACTCACCCAGACTTGTGTTCTATTCATCTTTTCCCCTGGAGCTTTTAACCAATTAATCATAGTTATTTTAAAGTATTGTGTGGTCATTCTAACATCCGGGTCATATATGAATCTGGATCTGTTGATTGGCAGGGTATTGCTTTTCTTTCTGTTTTTATTTTTTGTTTTCTTGGACACCTTACTATTTTTTGTTGAAAGTCAGACACCCTGAGAAAGACATTAGTCCAAGGTGTGTGTGTGTGTGTGTGTATGTGTGTGTGTGTGTGTTGGCTTGGAAATGATCATTTCTTTCCTTCGGCTAGGTCTCTTGCATGAGGATTTGAATCAATCTAGCAGGAATTGAGTTGGGTTTGGGATTTTGTTGTTGTTGCTGAGACTACTCTCAGTACGTCATAGGCTTTGAGTTATCCTCACATTATTTTGTGGTTAGAGTGAGGGCTGGTTTTCCAGAGGGTTTTTCTGAGTGTGTGTTTCACATTCATTTTTAGGTCTTTACTGGATTCCCCAAAGTTTCTTTAAGCCCTTAGTAGGCTACTGGTGGGAAGAGGACATTCTCCTTTGTTCTTATTAAATCTCAGTCTCATGTCCCTTAGTGTCTGGGGTAGTCCTAACAGTGCTCCTGTTCCATTGCCAGGTGGTGGAGACCTCTCATGACACTGCCCAGCATGTATTCATGCCCTTCCTTCCCCTTCCTTCCAGGGGTAGAGGCCGTGTGTGTGTGTGTGTGTGTGTGTGTGTGTGTGTGTGTGTTTCCCTTCCTGTTCCTTTTTTAGAGTTGCTTTGAGACTTCACCGGTGCTCTAGGTGGGACAAGATTTTCCACCATTTCTCTCAGAAGCTTAAAGCCCTTTAACTAGGTTTAGAGGTAGGACTAGAGTAAGGCAAGGGAGACCCTCCTTTCACCCTAAACGGTCATGTTTGTTCTGTGGCATAGAGGAGAATGATCCTGGAGGGGTTTCCTGCCTTTTCTGCTGCTGTTGGGTAAACTTTCCCATAGTTTCACTTGATGAGGTCCATGTGGAGAAAAGACAGTGAGTAGGTTGGAATTCCCCTATGTCTGAAGCTCCCCATTTTGTATATTTTCTTTCTGTACTGTACACACTCTGCCTTTATCAGTTTTAGGGTTTTTTTGTGTTTTGTTTTGTGTTGTTTTGGTTTTAGATTTTAGTATGAGTTATTACTGGCATCTGGTAGTATCTGGTATCTGGTAGTGTAAACAAATATTCGTGCCCTGACTTTCGCTGCAGATGTTAGCCTACCTTTCCTTGGATTTCAGGTTTGTTTGTTGCCTTGTGCCCTAAGCTGTGGATGAGTTCTATAAATTATGAATCTTACTTTGCCAAATGTTTTATTTATTATAAGTTGGGGAGTGACACTCTTTCCAGCCTGCTATAATCTGGTGGTGAGGAGCAAGGGTAAGGGTTTCTCTTTCGATTTTATCCAGTATTAGTCTTAGGCAGGTCATAGGTCTCAAAGGAAAAACTTTCTTAGGGACCTGCCTATCCTTCCCATGGCAGCAAAACTCTCCTTTCTATCTTTTGCAGGTCTTTTGAGGAAGAGTTTCCTGACTCACCTTCAGTGGGAGAAAATCTCAATTAATATCAATATGGGCTTCTGGGCTCAAGATTTTTGTCTTCCTGTTTCAAGAGTAGAGGGTGTGTGTGTGTGTGTGTGTGTGTGTGTGTGTGTGTGTTTGAGAGAGAGATTAAACCCATTCTCTAGCCATATTGAATCTTCAGTTCTACCCTAAGTTATCAGAGATTACTATTTCTCTTCCCAGTGGCTTTAGGCTTCTGTTCCTTGAAGGAGAAAGATCTGGATATGGCTTATGCTCTTATCCTGCAGCAACTGCTA
This sequence comes from Mustela nivalis, assembly GCF_964662115.1. Taxonomy (NCBI): domain Eukaryota; kingdom Metazoa; phylum Chordata; class Mammalia; order Carnivora; family Mustelidae; genus Mustela; species Mustela nivalis. The sequence goes on along the minus strand of NC_139023.1, from coordinate 159,720,174 downwards.
CTTCACTCCTCATGGCTCATTCCACCAAAAGAAGTTCTTTCTGTTCTACTACCTAGCTCCCAATGTTTATCATGAGCTATAGAGAGGAGGTCTCTCGAGAAATGTCTGTAAGTATGTGCAAAGCACCCTTGTTTCTGAGGTCCTGCTGATTCTATACTCTTACAGTGGACCATACTAGGCCTTTAGCAATTCATTTAAGAACTCAGATGAATTGCATCCCCAGTTGCAGGTACCTGACATGTCCTCCTCTTTGCCTTGCTGGAGATAATCCAGTTCTCATGTCAAATCTGTACTTGGGAGGGCCTGTCTCTTCTTAGTTTTCAGATCTGTGGATGTCCTGCAACCAGAATTGACTGATAGAATCAAGGAAAATTATAATTAAGTTTTTCTGTCTAGTCCTTTTGTTTAGTGCAAGAATAATGTTCTTCCCAGCTCTGCACATCTGAGGTGGAAGGGTGATATATATATATATCTCCAATATATCCTATGAGTTTGAGTTTGTGATAAGCTTCATAAGGTGAATAGAAGAAGTGAAATACATATTTTCTAAATTGAAAGAGCTTACCATATAATTGGAAAAGAAATCAGCCTCTTGGTGTTCATTCCAAAGGAAAGAAACATTGAAGTTATGAAAATAATTTATTAAAGGAAGATACCATAAATTTAAGGACCTCATAAGGCAATGTGGAAAGTCTAAGCCTATTTCCATTTTTCTTAATTTTTTTGGTTTGTTTTTGTTCCTCCTTGAGTAACTCCATCTTACTAAATAGGAAGGTTTACCAGGTTCATCTTGACAGAATGACTCAATATTATGAATTGTAAGTATTCACTTCCTATCTTACACAGTTGTTCCTTGTTTATCAGTCTTGCACTGTACTGTATGGATCTCTTTATTTGCTTCTTCAGATTGAAGTAGATAAGGAAATCAGGATTCTGTGGGTGGGTGTAACTGGCAGATTCTTGTCTCCCCTCTGGGAAATTACAGCCTGTGGTGATTCTGTAGTGCTGTTTTATCGCTCCTGGAAAAACCTGGAGCCCCCAGTGTGACACTTCTAATCAGAAATACTCTGGGAATGAAGTTGGTGACTAGCTGGACTTCATGCAATGGGACACGTGTAGAAGGGACTGATGTCTTGGTGGTACCAGAACTGAAAAAAGATACCAATGGTACTAAAGTCCTGGGTTAACATTTTCAGATGCCCATTAGCCAAACATATCAAAGGCCTTCAATCAAATTAGAAGGCATTAAAAACAAGCCAGTGGGAGTGGCAGATAGATTAGTTTTTTAAAAATTCTGATTCCTTATCATCGTTGAAGACATTTTGCCACTATCTTTCATGGCAGGAAACCACAGAAACGTTTCTCATTATAAATATTCCCCATTTAAAAGAATAAAGAGCAAACAATGAGCCCTGTGTTGTGCAATCAGTACCAAAGTTGCGTGTGTGTGAGAGAGAGCGAGCGAGCGAGAGGGAGAGTGAGGGAGGGAGAGAGAGAGAGACAGACAGAGGCAGGAGGAAAATAAAGGAGAGAAGGAGAAGGGGAGGGGAGGAAGAGAGATGGTGAGTAGTGAAAAGCTGAAGGTAAAGTCACTCTCTCTGCCCCAGTTAGTAAAACTAATTATACCCCGCGTGGTAATTTAGTTTGAAAACCAGAGGATCTGTTTCCCTATTCTTGCCCTTAGGACCACAGTGACAACATGCTTAGAGTAGCAGGGACCATGGCCCATGAAATGGGTCATAACTTTGGAATGTTTCATGACTCCTATGTTTGCAAGTGCCCTTCTACAATATGTGTGATGGACAGAGCACTAAGGTGAGGCTCTCTGGGAAGATGCATTCTGTCCCTGGTTTTGGTTCACTCTGGGCTGTATCTGTGCTATATCTTTCATGTCTTCTTCAGCCACACATTCAAGCTTTAAAATATTGAATAGTATAATCATGAATGCATATCTATACCAAACCACTTTATCCTTCTATATGCAATATTTTTCATTAACTAAGACATCATTTAAACATATTATGTCTTTGCTGTTGACATGATTGACATTTTTAACTTCATCTTACCTACACAAGACTTGGTTTCAGAAAAATCATTAGTATATATCAAATTTTCATTGAATTCAGACTGGGTGGTTCTAGGACAAAAAGCTAATTAAAGAAGAGCATCCTTGCAGGAGGATAAAGACATTATACATCCCTGTCTTGCCTAAGCTAAGTTTCCAGGGAATTTTATCTTTAAAAATCCCCAAATACCTTTTATATATGTATTTCCTCTCTTCTATTTCCCTGTCCCAGCTCACTCAACCTAGGGTTAGTCTTCCAGACCCTTCTCCAAAAGGTGGAATGCCAGTCACATATCTTTGTTATCTCTCCCAGATACTATTGCATTTTTAAACCTCATCTTTGTTTGTGAAATGAAGAAATTCTGCCAAAAGTAATTCCTCTGAAGGAAAGTAAATTTTTAGACACATAAATAAGTATGACTTTACTACCTGTAGGACTTTGCAGCCAAAATGACCTAAGGTTGATTAAGATTCTCTGGAATAGTCAGAGCATCTTTGTTTTTTAAAACAGCAGCCTGGGTGCTACACTTTAAGAATTGATATATTTTTTTTTTCATTAATCTCGAGGTTTTTGTGCCCATCCTGGAGGGCTAATTCAGGCACACAAAAGAGCTCATGATTTAGCAGTTGGGTGGTGGATTGGGTTTAATCTTTTAGGGGAGGTTTTGGGTGCATCACCCCCAATGTGTGACATTGCTCCCTTCGTGCTCAGCATGACTGTGTTCCATTTTCTCTTTCCTTATCTTCGTAGCTTCTATATACCTACAGACTTCAGTTCCTGCAGCCGCGTCAGCTATGACAAGTTCTTTGAAGATAAATTATCAAATTGCCTTTTCAATGCTCCATTGCCTACAGAGGTTATATCCATCCCAATCTGTGGGAATCAGCTGGTAGAAATGGGAGAGGACTGTGATTGTGGGACTCCTGAGGTACCACCGAAGAACTTTCTAAGATGGTCTAATTTGTTTTTCAATTGCTAAGACTATAAACTATAAAACTATATTATTATTCTGAAGTTGTACATTTTTTAATAACTTTACATATGTTCATCTGTTAGACATTTGTCAGGCCAGCCTTTCTAACAATGACTACTGCATTGCTTAACAGACCTTCCTAATTTCTTTCTTGGGGTTCTGTCTCCATTTCCTGATTTTTAAGAACCACTCAACAGGGGCACCTGGGTGGCTCAGTTAAAACCTCTGCCTTCGGCTCGGGTCATGATCTCGGGGTCCTGGGATCGAGCCCCGCATCAGGCTTCCTGCTCAGCGGGGAGCCTGCTTCCCCCTATCTCTCTGCCTGCCTCTCTGCCTACTTGTATTTCTGTCTATCAAATAAATAAATAAAATCTTAAAAAAAAAAAAAAAGAACCACTCAACAACTGGGATTTGTATCCTCATTCCTCTCTTTCTGGCAGAAATAACTTCACTTTTCTTATGTGGCTATGACCAACTGAGCGGTTACTTTAGGCGTGGCACCTCAATAGCTCTTGGAAAGTGTAAATAGCTCACCCAAGGTCACAGAGATGGTAGAGAGAGAGGCCAAGATGTAGACTCGGGTGTTTGATTTGGCAGTCGCAAAGCTGTCTTGCACTGAGATTTAGTTTTTCTCTTTGTGACTTCAGAGTTTTTACCATTAGGAGTCCTTGTCTGATCCTACCCTATTCGTAGGGCCACCAGGCTTCCAAATGGGACCTTTGCCCCCATTTTATTAATATTTAATATGAGTGACCTGTCAAGGCCTCAAGGGGTCGGCTCTTCTGTAATTTCAAAATTTGACCACAAATGCATTCATTCTATGAGAAAAGAGGAATCTTTCCAAGAGGATGTTCCTATTTGAAAAAAGGGCAAGAGTTTTACTCCTAAAAAGTTGTAACTCTCTTAGGTAACATAAACAACCATAAGAGGAAGTTTCTGAGGGGAGAGCTTCCCCAAAGTCTCATGCAGATGCCTGATTTCTTAGAAACAAGGTGAGGAGAGCAAGACAAAGTCCATTGCTTAATGCAGAGTTGAATTAAATGTCAAAGTTGCATAAAGAACTATACATTTAGGTTTTTAGTACATCTTAGAGATTAAATCTACTGCTGAGTAGGTACAAAACCAATGAGCTCAACTAATTGTGTTTTTAACTATTTAGATAAGTTTTATTTTTAAAAACTAACATTTTCCTTTTGTTTTCTTTCATAGTTTACCAAAAATAGATCATTTTCAGTATCCTATGGGAGGCTGAGTGATCTAGAGGAGGTACTCAAATTTAAAAAGGTGTCAGTAGAATTCAGATATGTGACAAGTCACCAGTGGTTTTAAAATCTGTTTTTCTAATGTTGAATTTTGTTCAATATTTTATTTTCCTGAAAATTATCTTTAGACCATATCACAGTAGGGTCTGTGTGATGAAAAAATTATACTATGAATTGTGGTGAAACAAGAGCAAAATATTGAGACCCAATCTGGCATTTGCCTTTGTCTCTGGTATTTCTTAGGAATGTACCAACATTTGTTGCGATGCTAAAACTTGTAAAATCAAAGCAAGTTTTCAATGTGCATTAGGAGAATGCTGTGAGAAATGCCAGGTAAGATTATTATTTTATTCTATTTTAATAATTATAATTACTGTTTATTTTTCTACATTAAAAATCTCAGTGATTATGTTAAATAAAATAGCAAAGCACTAGCTTTTTGTCTATAAAATAATGCTGCCTACATATGAGTGTTTACAAACATGGGCTATTTGATCCCCCAAGAACCTTTTGAATTAGATATTATTATCTCATTTTGCTTTTGAAGGAACAAAAGCTCAGAATAGAAAATGTGTGAAGTAAGAGAGCCACTGAAAGTCAAACTCCAAATATGACCTTTTCCAAACCCAATGCTGGGACTCCTACCTGCCGCTGCTTCCGATGTCACAGAGCCTTCTTGCACCAAACCTCATAACTGGTTGCATATTCCTTTAATAATGGGTTAAGTGGAAAAGTTTTGTTTTTTTGTTTTGTTTTGTTTTGTTTTAATAATGTGGGGTCTTCCCTATCTTCAGACTTTGACGTCACTTCAGGGTGAATTTCTTAAATATAAAGTGAGCATTCTGTGTCATTTTCTCTGTGAGGCTTGTTGACTTTCCTTTCAGGTACAAATGTAGAATTTCACATTCTATCATTGCATAGATTTCTCTATTATGATTATTTGTTTATGTGTCTATTTTCTTAGTTAGACTGACTTCTGAGGGCAAGGGACTGATTCATTCTCACCTAGCACAGAGTTTCAGACATTTTAAATGTTCAAGACCTGTTCGCAGAAGGATTGTGTGGACAGATGACATACCAGATTATAGGTAGGATTTAGGATTTTTTTTCTTTTTGATGTCAGAAGGAGAGGAAAGAAATAAAAAAGTCCAAAAGGAAGAAAATTTGGGAATTTAAGTCTTATTCAGCAAGTGTTGATTAAGTGCTATTTGTTGGAGATTGTGGGAGATCAAAAAAAAAAAAAAAAAGATAGTCTTTGACTTCAAAGAACATGCTATTTCTTTCGGGTAATGATATACATACCTGAAACAGATGAAAATATAGTAAGGATCAAATGCCCAGGTAGACATTATAAGGATATTTGCCCTTTGTGTAATGTTTTCCACTTTATATTTTCACAAGTTTCATAATGACTCTGTAAAGGAAATATTAGATGGGGAAATGGATTTTCAGAGAAATAAAGTCCCTTTTCTAAGTCATAAAGCTAGCCTCTGATAGAGCCAAGACTCAAATCTGTATCTTCCAAATCTAAATTCAGGGATCTTCCCATCATGAGTAGGAAGGAAAGGCAACCATGTGCCCTGAAGACATTAGAGGAGGCTTCATGGAAGATGAGGCTGTCACTAGTCTTAAGGTCAAGCGCATATTTTATTTTAAGTTTTTATTTATTTATCTGACAGACAGAGATCACAAGTAGGCAGAGAGGCAGGCAGAGAGAGAGGAGGAGGTAGGCTCCCTGCTGAGCAGAGAGCCTGAAGCGGGGCTCCATCCCAGGACCTTGAGATCATGACCTGAGCTGAAGGCAGAGGCTTTAACCCACTAAGCCATCCAGGCGCCCCAAGCACAGATTTTAAATAAGTAAACAGAAGGAGGAAAAATTCCTAAATGATGAGACTGAGGGAAAGAATAAAGATGGAACAGGAAGTATAACCATGCTCATGTGAGAGCTGGTAAGAAAGCTCATCTGGCCGGGCAGCAAGATTTGAGTTTGGAGGGTTGTGTATGATCTAATTAAATTTTGGATTCCACTCTGTCATTATGTAAAGATACTGAAAGTTCTCTGATGATAGAGGAGCATGTTTGTTCACCTCATCTAGGGAAAGATATGCTTCGCAGTGTTCACACAGGAATCTTCAGATCTGCATAAATGGCAGAATTTGTTTGACTAAGTTTTTCATTAGGCAGTAAGAGCAAGATTTGCAGTGGAATTAATACATCAAACAAAAATACATCAAATAAAAAATAATTCAAATTCACATTCAGTTGTTTCTCTCCCATAAGAAATCATTTCATAGGAAGAAGTGAGTTGAAAAGACATATTTGAGCATACAACAAAAGGAGTTAAGGATTAGGAAACATGATGCCTGGGAAAGTCTCAGGGCACACTGATCTGGTGCTTATAAACTTACCTGCCTTAATACAGAAGATTCACTTGGCCAATAAATCTCTTAAGTTGCAGATATAAATCTCCTTGAAAATCTTGACAAAAATGTATTCAACAAAGGAAAAAATAAATCCCTTCTTTGCAACTAAGATGAGGTTTGGTTTTCTTCTGTACCTTTCTCCTTGATATTTGTGTAGTGCTTGCACTATAAATTCAGAAATATTGATTACTTAAAGACTCGGGCCATTGGCAGAAGTCAATAAAAATGATATAATAGGAGATGTCTTTAGTTTATGCAATGCAGATGTAAGCTAAAATAGAAGGATGCCTCTAACTACCTTGCCAAAAAAAGGCCAAAGGAAAAATATTATTTACGTTAGCTTAAGATATTCAAGTAAGTCATGTGGGAAAACAAAGCCTTTTCTTCATTTTTATTTCCCTGCAGTTTAAGAAGCCTGGGGCAGTGTGCCGACCAGCAAAAGATGAGTGTGATCTGCCAGAAATGTGTGATGGTAAATCTGGTATTTGCCCTGATGATAGATTCCGAGTCAATGGCTTCCCCTGCCAAAACGGGGAGGGCTACTGCTTGATGGGGATGTGCCCCACGCTGCAGGAGCAGTGCACTGAGCTGTGGGGACCAGGTAAGAGGACAAGTCCCAGTGTTGCGGGCATTCCTGCCTCTATGCACATGAAAAGAAAAATGATGCTGTAACAGGTGACAGTGTTTAATCATGGCCAAAGTAGTATTCTGTCTCAATCTTCTTTCTTAGAAACTGTGTTAGAGCTCAAAATCCTGGATAAGTGCATTTGAAGAAATACAAATAAGGATGGGCCAGTTAACTTGACTTTGAATTCCAGATTAACAATTTTTTTTTAGTATCAGTATGTCTCGTGAAATATTTGAGGTAAGCTTATACTAAGAAAACTCTATCTGAAATTCAAATTTAACTGGGTAAAGCAGGAAAGAATATCCAATGGGAAAAGGTCTCCAACAAATGGTGTTGGGAAAACTGGAGAGCAACATGCAGAAGTGTTGAGTTTGAGACAGTACAGACAAAAAGTTGATATCCAAGATCTATAAAGAACTCAAATTCAACACACACAAAACAGATAATCATATCAAAAAATGGACACTTCTCCAATGAAGACATACAAATGGCTATCAGACACATGAAAAAATGTTCATCATCACGAGCCATCAGGGAGAGTCAAATTAAAACCACATTGAGATACCACCTTACACCAGTTAGAATGGCCAAAATTAGCAAGACAGGAAACAACGTGTGTTGGAGAGGATGTGGAGAAAGGGGAACCCTCTTACACTGTTGATGGGAATGCAAGTTGGTGCAGGCACTTTGGAGAACAGTGTGGAGACTCCTCAAGAAATTAAAAATAGAGCTTCCCTATGACCCTGCCATTGCACTACTGGGTATTTACCCCAAAGACACAGATGCAGTGAAAAGAAGGGCCATCTGTACCCCAATGTTGATAGCAGCAATGGCCACGGTCGCCAGACTGTGGAAAGAACCAAGATGCCCTTCAATGGATGAATGGATAAGGAAGATGTGGTCTGTATACACTATGGAGTATTATGCCTCTATGAGAAAGAATGAATATCCAACTTTTGTATCAACATGGATGGAACTGGAAGAGATTCTGCTGAGTGAAATAAGTCAAGCAGAGGGAATCAATTATCATATGGTTTCACTTATTTGTGGAGCATAACAAATAGCATGGAGGACATGGGGAGATGGAGAAGAGAAGGGAGTTGAGGGAAATTGGAAGGGGAGGTGAACCATGAGAGACTATGGACTCTGAAAAACAATCTGAAGGTTTTGAAGGGGGGGATGGGAGGTTGGGGAAACCAGGTGGTGGGTGGAGGGCACGTATTGCATGGAGACTGGGTGTGGTGCATAAACAATGCATTCTCTTATGCTGAAAAATAAATAAACAAACAAACAAACAAACAAATAAATAAGTTTCAAATTTTGTGACCTATAAGAGATCACAAATTTATTTCAAATTAATCTTCAAGGTTTTAAAAGTCTAATAACATATATAAGGAAGGAGATCACCCTCTTCAATTTCAAATCATTTCTATAAACCCTTTGTAGTTCCAAATATTGGAAATGTGAACAAGGCATTAATAGGTAATTTGTCATAAAGAAATACAAATGTCTAAAAAACATTTAAATCATTTTAACTCACTAGCAAGAAGTATGAAGTACTGACACATTGATGTGTCAGGAAATGCAAATAGAGTAAGAAATACAATTGAAAAGCTGATTACTTCAACACCTGTCAGATTGGCGAAACTTTAATATATTTAATGCTCAGTGTCAGTGAAGATGTGGCAAAGCACCTACTTTTACGCACTCCAGTAAAAACATGACTTAACACAGTCCTTCCAGGATGAATTGGAAAAATGTATGTAAAACCTAAAAAGAAAATGCACTCCTTCCCCCAGCAAGTGTTTTTAGGAATATTTTTTCACAAAGGATTTTCACCTAACACTTTTTTTTTTTTTGCCTTCCCCTAAGTATTTTATTTTAATTAACATATAATGTATTATTAGCCCTAGGGGTACAGGTCTGTGAACCACCATCACCCAACACTTTTAAAATTGATAATGGATAATTGTGAAACATCTCAAAGTCAAAGAATAAGCATTAGTCAAATAAATGATAGAGTATTTACAGAATGCAATTTTTATAGCCACGATACTGCTCAATATTTAGTGCTAGGGGAAAGGACAAGTCTACTTGTTATTTGGGAAGCAGTGTGGTACTGGGTGTGTGAATGATGCTTTCCACAATATTAGCAGGAATAACTCTGAAGTTTGGGATTAGGAGCATGCTTTTTCCTTATCATTCATGCCTAACTATTCACATTTTTCATGTAGAAAATATGATAATGAAACTTTTTTTTATCATCTTGGAATTTGGAACGTGAAATTTATTTAAAATGATTCCAGCTTATAGATAAACCGAGAGGTTAAGGCAGTCGGCCAGAGTCACATAGCTGTGATTTAGCTTCTGAGCTCTTAACCACTGTATTCTACTGCTCATCTGATAGGGATATAAAGAAGATTGCATGAGCAATTAAGTATGTGATGCCTGTTGCTGTGCCTGCACAAAGCAGAAATTTGACTAAGCATAGCAAGTAATTGTGACAGTAGCAAGTATTATCAAAAGAGCTTCCCAATGTCTGCTTGTGGGCTGTTAATATAATGATTGTGGCTCTCCTAGCTCAGTCTTCATATTTAGATTTTTTTTAATCTTCAGCAAATCAACCACATTTCTAAATATTTAGATAGTCATTATTCAAAAGTTAAAATTTTGAAGGCTTATTTTATTTTTTTAAAATATTTTATTTATTTAGAGAGAGAGTGTGTGTGAGGGGGAGGAGGAAAACAAAGAGGGAGAGGGAGAGAATCTTAAGCAGACTCCAAGCTGAGGGGTGGAGCCTGTCCCAGGGCTCGATCTCCCAATCCTGAGATTATGACCTGAACTGAAATCAAGAGTCTGATGCTTAACCAACTGAGCCACCCAGATGCCCCTAAAAGAGTATTTTAAATTCTAGCTAGCTTTCTTAATAACAAAACTATTCCAACCTATATTTCTGACAATGGTCAATAGGATTATGCCAGAAAAGTAATTCTCATGCTATATATTTCATCAATTTTATATTTCATTAATCATTTGTAGCATTGAATATCTTATCTCTTTTCTTTTCTAATATGTCCCTACTGACCATGCCTGGTTCAAGGGACCAATGTTGCAGACAAATCGTGTTACAGCAGGAATGAAGGTGGGTCAAAGTATGGGTACTGTCGCAAAGTGGATGACACACCCATTCCCTGCAAATCAACGTAAGTGGCCTTGTTGTTCGAACCTTCCTGCCCCATAGACTAGAGAAATCATTCACTTCCAGACACATGTTCTGATTTATTCCAGTTAAAGCAAAAGTTAATTTGGACATCATTCATTTGATAAGCATTCACTGGGTGATGATTATGTGCTGTGTTTTAGACTAGGCACTAAGTTAAAATACAAATAAGAAAGAATTCTTTTTTCCAGTGCCTCACGGTGGGTGCTTTGGATGACACGTACAGTCATTTTGAAATAAAGGGAATATGTGGATGGAACGTGCAGCAGTGAATGGGCATGTCTGGAAGTCTATACATGGATTTTCCAATATAACTTAGGAGCTTTTCCATCTAGGTGTTTCATTATGGTTCTAGGAGTGTAAATATTTATCTACTCAGAGGAAAAACCAATACAATGCTCATTTGGTTTTATTTAAGGTTGCCATGGCATTATCTAAGAAAAAACACAGTAAGAGAAAAGATGGACAATTCATCTGGAGAATTTGTTTTACTTTTTGTATTGATATTCTGTAAAATAAATTCCTTCAATATCATAAGCAATGGACTTGAGATCTTTGGATAAGGTTTTTTTTTTATTCTATAATTTCAAGATGACTTGTAAAATTCAAATTATAATGGATTAAACTGAGTATCTTCTCCAAATTTCACACATACTAAATAATGTGGAATAAGAAACTGAACAAGATTAATGTTTCTCAAAGTTTTTCTGTTAAACAGTGATTTTTCCAGATGATAAATATCACCAAGCTATATTTCAGACAGAGAGTCTTCCTTTGGAGAGTCTGAGCCTAAAAGATAAAAATATTCCATGGTCTCTCCTTTATAAGAAATCAGGGAAGATTCAAAAGGGAAAATAATTTTGTAAAAAGCAATGCATATGTTTTCTGGGAACCAATATGTAGTTCGAGTGGCAGCGAGCAGGAAAGAGAGTAAGGTGGTTCCCCTTCTCTCTGTAGCGGGTGCACACATTGTCCTGAATGACTGTATGATCCCTGGATCATTCCTCCAACTAGAGGCACAAACATATCATTCTTTCCACAGGCTGACCTCCTAGTCACTTCTGATTAGTCATCGGTTATAGTGGAGAGGACCTGAAATTCTCTGTGCTCTAGGCCCTCCTTATAAAAGCTCTACCTAAGTGACTCAAGAAAAATGCCTCTTCAAGTTTGGAGAGAATGTGTGCCTTTCTCTACTCCTCTGTCATATTTGCTAACAGTTGCTAGAAACATCGGGAGAATCTTATTTTGTCCCTCTCAGAGTAGTTTTTCACAGACTTCCTCAGAATTCTGCATAAAGTGATTGACTCCAATTTTATTGGATCTGACTTTTTTCACCTTGGCAGTGAATGAATGGCTTTACTAAGTGCTGAGCTGTTTCATCATTATTTGCAAGGAGACAGTTCTTTCAGGAACCCCAAATGATGTCTTTGAGTGTCACCCAAGGCTCAGCCTTATGTAGACACAGCTATAGTTGGGAGACTTAATATGCTGCAATTCATGAAAATAAAGTAACTTTAGTTGAAACAAAATAGAAATATCCACGTGTCCTCCATGATGTTAAAAGTCTTTCCTCTTTATAGCTCAAACATGACCTTCATTTCCAGGTGTTTCTCTTGCTCTGTCATGGCTTCTGCAGTGGCAGCCATTGCATTCCAATGAGACAAAAAGAGAAAAAAGTAAGGAGCAGGACATACTCCTTCATGTAATACCCCCTTCAAGAATTTACACATAAGATTCTGCTTCCTCCCCATTGGCCAGAACTTAGGCAATTGACCAAAATTAGCTGCCTAGGAATCTGAAAAATGTGGGTTTTGCTTTTAAGCAACAATGTGCCTTGTTAGTGTTTGGTGGCTCTATTACAGAAGAATAAGGGGAAATTTGACATAAAGAGAGAATATGATGAGTTAAATATTGATGGCCTGGGAGGTGATTTAGAACTGTAGAGAACTGCAGTTAGGATCCTGGTATTTCAACTGCAACAAATTTGACTTTTCCTCAGTGATGCCATGTGTGGGAAGTTGTTCTGTCAAGGTGGGTCAGATACTTTGCCTTGGAGAGGACATATTATAACTTTCCTGACATGTAAAACATTTGAACCTGAAGATAGCAGTCAAGAAGTAGCCATGGTAGCCAATGGAACCAAGTGTGGAAACAAGAAGGTAAGTTGAAAATGTAGCTTTTAATCAAAGTGTTCTTTTGTCTTGTTTTTTGTTTTGTTTTGTTTTGTTTGTTTGCTTCTCAAGGACTCTTTATGTTTTATGGGGCACAGTTTTCAAAGCAATACTTAGCACCACTCATTTATGCATGCGTCCACTCATCCCTTCAATACTGTTTTATAGGTAACTATTATGTGCTTAAGTACTGGGTTATTAAAACTTGGTAAATTGTATTGCCCGAAATCAGTAGGTTCTCAATAAATGATAACCCCCTTGATAATAATAATTAAGAGAATAACAATACTATTTATTTTTACATAAATGATAGGTACTGCAATATTGAAGATGATGTGATATTAACATGTTCTCCATAATATTTTTGTTTGGAATGGGTGCTTTGTATCATATGCAATGCTTAGCTCAGTGCTAAGTATCGGTCTCAGGCATGGACTGAAGAGGTGGATTAAGGGAATGACTCAGGAGGAATAAAGTGAAGTAAGGAAATATTCTTTAGAGGACTTTCCAAAAATTTTTTAACACAAATTATCTAGCTTCATCTTCTTATTTCCAAAAGAATGTTGTGATTTCCCTAATAAAAGGGCAACAATCATGGCTAATAATAGAAGACTAAATTCCAAAGAGTCAGCAATTTGCAGAGCTGAAGCCATTAGGTATTGATGTCAGCTTGATGCTTTTCACATCACTTTCAGGTTTGCATTAATGCAGAATGTGTAGATATTGAAAGAGCCTACAAATCAACCAATTGCTCCTCCAAGTGCAAAGGACATGCTGTAAGTTTTGATAATGCTTCCCCAATCTTGCTGAATCTTTTGTAATTTTAGATCAGTCTCGATGATGCTGAAGTAATGTTTCAGCATTAAATTAAAATTATTAAGTTTGCCTTAATGCTCAGTAGTTTGGTTCAGTGAAAAGAATTCTTCTAAGAACTTGGTATTGACATTCCTACGATGGATTCATACATTATGTAGATAGCTGAAAGGCTACAGAGTAAGGGTTAGCTTCTGATGAATAGGGCCCCTGGGTTGGTGGTCAGTCAGCCCAGTGTGGAAACTAATGAGATCTTGTCTTCTCCAGGTGTGTGACCATGATCTCCAGTGTCAGTGTAAAGAAGGATGGGCCCCTCCTGATTGTGATGACTCTTCAGTGGTCTTCCGTAGGTAACATTACATGTCTAGCCTGAAAATATTGCTCTTTTAAGCTTTTATTTTATATTACATTAGATTTCATTGCCTTTTCTCTATCCTCTTGGAATTCTTGTTCATTCCATAAATATTGAGTCTGCAATATTAATCTTCAAGTTCTCTAATAGTTTTTTGTTTTTGAAGCATATTTTCCACATCCTTATGCTTTTACTATACATACAAAAAATTTCCTCAAATTTTATATTTGCAATCTTTATTTTAATTTCCCAAATTTTCTTGTTTTATGATTGTTCTATTTTTGTAGCAACTTTGACTTAATGTATCGATATAATATCCTCATAGAACTCTCTAAGAACACAGCTTAGATTATTTTTGTAGGTTCAGTTCTGTTCTTTGAATCATCTCTATTTTGTTTTTTTTTTTTAAAGATTTTATTTGTTTGACAGAGATCACAAGTAGGCAGAGAGGCAAGCTTTTTTTTTTTAGTCCTACTCATTTATTAATGAATTTAAAAACATTCAGAGAAAGGTTTTATAGGCTTTCTCAGATTTCCAAAATTATCTGTGGCACATATAAGGTTAAGTTCCCTGCTCTTTAGTATGCCATACATAACCATGGGCTTGCAAGCTTCCTTGATTAAAACCATCTTTTTTGTAAAATTTATACAGAAAAACATATAAATAGATATATTACATGTATTATTTGTTTACATTTAAATATATATACATATATGCCCCTTCATTAACTTATATATGTTTTAATATATTTTTGATATAAGCTATTTTCAGTTATAAATGTTGAAAGAACTTCCTTCCCATGTTTTCTCACTCTCTTTGTGGTGCCATGTGATTAATGGAAGATTCTAAATTCCATGTAGTCAATTTTTTAATCATTTTCTTGATGTTTTTTTTTTCTTTTGTGTGTCCTTTCCTAAGGAAATATTCCCTGCCCTGTAGTTATGAATATACATCTGTATATTGTCTTCTAAAAAGCATTATTATATTATTTTTTCAAATTTAAGTCTATAATCTATCTGAAAGTCTTTTGTCTATGATGCAAATGTTTAATTTCATTTTCATCCCAGATAGATGCCCAGTTGTCACGTCATCATTCATACAATAGATCATCCTTCCCAAATGCTCTCCAGGGCCACTTACCTGATACAGCAAATGTTTGCACATGTGTCTTTTTGGGATATCTGCTCTTTTCTGGTGGTCCTATTTGACTGTCCTTTGTGCCAGTATGACACTTGTTTTAACTGTGTCTTTAAAACAGTTTTGATATAGGCTGTCCTTTAATTTTGTTCTTAAGAATGACTTGGTTATTAGTTTTTTGTACTTTTACGTTTATCTTATAATTAGATTCTCAACTTATACACATAATTCTTGTGGGGACTGACATTTTAACATAAATCATATTTATGATTTACTTGTGAGAATGAACATAGATAAAAAAAATTTGAATTCCTGGGGCATCTGGGTGTCTTAGGTAATGAAGCGTCTAACTTGATTTCAGTTCAGGTCATGATCTCAGGGTCGTGAGATGGAGTCCTGTGTTGGGCTCTGCACTATTCACAGAGTCTGCTTGAGATTCTCTCTCTCTCTCTCTCTGTCTCTCCCTCTGCTCCTCCCCCGGCCTGCTCTCTTTGTCAAATAAATAAATCTTTTTTTAAAAATATTGATTTCCCTCTCTCTTTTTATCTTTTGTAGATAAAAAATCTTTTTATCTTTTATAGATATGTTTTATCTTTTTAAGATAAAATCTTTAAAAAAAAAAAATGATGCCTTGGTGGCTCAGTTGGTTAAGCCTCTGCCTTCAGCTCAGGTCAGGATCTCAGGGTCCTGGGATTGAGCCCCACATCAGGCTCCTTGCTCAGCCAAGAGATTGCTTCTCCCCCTCCCTGCTGTTCCCCCTGCTTGTGCTCTCTCTCTCTCTGACAAATAGATAAAAGCTTAAAAATAAATAAATAAAATAAGATAAATATTGATTTCCTAATCATTGACATGAAATATCTATCCATTTATTGAGTCTTTCTTAATTTTGGCAACTAATGCTTAATGGTTTTCACCATAGAAATTTTGCATTTATTTTGTTAAATTTGTTTATAGGAATTTAAATTTCATTGTATATTTTAAGTGATGTCTTTTGAAAAATTATTTTCAACTCTTAGTAGAATATAGAAATTCAACCAATTTTATATATTTATTTTTATGTCTAGCACATATGCTAACCTCTCTTAATAATTCTAGTAACTGGGGTGCCTGGGTTACTCAGTCGTTAAGCTTCTGCCTTTGGCTCAGGTCATGATCCCCTGGGATTGAACCCCACATTGGGCTCCTGCTCAGCAGGAAGCCTGCTTTCCCTCTCCCACTCCCCCTGCTTATGTTCCTGCTCTCGCCATCTCTCTCTCTGTGAAACAAATAAATAAAATCATTAAAAAAAATTCTTGTAATTTATCTATCAATCCTTTAGATTTCCTACAAATTCAGTCATATTGTTTCAGGAAATGATTGTTTAATTTCATTCTAATTTTCATGATTTTAATTTCTTGTACTTGTTTTCCTTCACTAAATAGTACCCTCACCCACAATGCAGAATAGAAATGGTAATAACTAGCTTCTTTGTTTCTTTTTCAATCTCAAAGACTGTGTTTTGCCCTGATATGTGAAGGTATTCTGTACATATTTAGATATTCTTCATGAGATTAAGGAAGTTCACTTCTAAACCTGGTTTGTTAAGAATTAAATCAAATACCTTTTCTTTTTATTGGTTAAGGTTTTTAACTCTTTACTTTGTTAATATTGCAAAATAAAAAATATTTGAATATTTATTTAACTTTGCAATCTGTGGATAAACTCAATGTAGAAACAGTATCTCTTCCATATACTGATGGATGCAGTTTGCTCTTATTGTATGTCCATGACTGATATTGGCCTGTAATTTCTTTCTCAATTTTTAGTATTAGGGTTATGTTAATCATAGAAAATAAATCGGAGTGTGTTTACTTATTTATATTCTCTGGAAGAGTTTGTATAAAAATGGAAGATTCCATTTCTTCAGTAGTTATAAGACCTTTCAGCTTTTTAATTTCTTCTTATATAAGTTTTGGTATATTATGGTTTCTTAGACATTTTTCTGCTTCCTCTAAATTTAATTTTTTTTCTAAAATTGTTCATAATATTCACTTATGTTTTTATCAATAGGATATGTAGAATTGTTTTTTCTCTTTTTATATCTTCCAAACAGAATTTTTAAATTTGTATTTTTTGATGATTTGCTTGGCTTTCTTTTTTTACATTTGTTTGCTATTTCATTTATACTTTAATTATGCTATTCAATTCCCTTTTCTTAAGTTTATTTTATCTTAAAACAATTTTTGAAAGGGCTATTTGGCTCATTAATTTTCAGCCTTCTTTTTAAATACTTTTTTAAGATTATAATAATATTTTTTAGGATTATAAATTTATACATTTTCCTCTAAGAACTCTTGTTTGTAACCCATTTGGTAAATGATATTTTCATTATCATTTGATTCAAAATATATTCTATTTTCCATTTGCTTCCTTCTTTGGCCTTTTAAATGTTTAGATGTATACATATATATACACACATATATATTTTAAAGATTTTATTTATTTATTTGACAGAAAAAGAGCTCACAAGTAGGCAGAGACAGGCAGAGAGAGGAGGAAGCAGGCTCCCTGCTGAGCAGAGAGCCAGATGCGGGGCTCCACCCCAGGACCCTGAGGTCACAACGTGAGCTAAAGACAGATGCTTAACCCACTGAGCCACACAGGCACCCCTAGATGTATATATATTTTTTAAAGATTTACTTATTTGAGAGAGAGAGAGAGCAGCAAGCAGAGGGGAGGAGCAGAGAGAAAAACAAATTCCCTGCTGAGCAGGGAGCCCTACATGGGGCTTAATCCCAGGACCCTAGGATCATGACCTGAGCTGAAGGCAGATGATTAGCTGGCTGAGCCACTCAGGCATGCTTAGATGTATATTTTTTAACATACAGGCATATGCAGATTTTCCAGTCATTGTTAAATTAATACTTAATGTAATTACATAAAGATCAGAGAAACTACTCTGTTAAGAATATGTTGAAATTTGTTGAAACTTGCTTTATGGTTCAGCATATACCTGTATTTGTAAATATTGTCTGTGTACACAGAAATATGTATTCTACAGTTGTTATGTGAAGTGTTTTCTATATTTGTTATGCCAAGTTTGTTCACTATGTGTACATCTATTAAACCCTACTGGTATTTTGTTTGTGCTGAGCCAGGAGCATTAAAATCCCTCACTATAACTATGAATTTGGCTATTACTTCTGGTTCTACCGTGCTTATATACTTTATGACCACGCTATTATTACATAAAAGTTTAGAATTGTTATGTCTTTGACTCAGCACTCTAATGACAACACCATGCTTGTGTATAGCTCCAGTCTTCTTGTTTTTTAAAGTCTTTCATTCCTGGAGACGAAAATATCTGTACCAAATTTCTGTTGGTCTCCTTTGCATCATTATAATATTTTCCCATACTTCTATTTTCATTCTTTCTGAAGCTCAATGTTTTGCATATATCTTATTTTTAAAAAGCAAGGATATATATATGTATATATATATATATATATATATATATATGGCATACATATATTTTTTAAATTTTAGTCGTACAATCTTTTTTTTTTTAAAAAACCAGGGTGTTTACACCGTTTAAATTAAAGGTAATTACAGATATTCCTGGGTGTAATCTAGAATCATATCCTATTGTTTTTATTTATTCTGCCCAGTTTTTTTTTTTTTAAGATTTTATTTATTTATTTGACAGAAAGCTTAAGCAGGAGGAGAGACAGAGGGAAAGGGAGAAGTAGGCTTCCTGCTGAGCAAGGAGCCCAATGCGGGACTCAATCCCAGGACCTTGAGATCATGACCTGAGCTGAAGGCACTTAACTGACTGAGTCACCCAGGAGCCCGAGGAACTTATTCTATGTTCTCCTTTCTCTTCTTCCTTCCTTTCTTATGGGCTTACTGAGGATTTTAATCATTCCATTTTTCTTTTTATTAATTTGGAAATTATACATTTATTTTACATTATTTAAGTGGTCATCATAAAATGTTCATTTTATTTATTTATTTATTTTAATAGATATTTGTTTTTAGAGGAGTTTTGGGTTCAGAGCAAAACTGAGCAGAAAGTAGGTCTCCACATGTCTTCTGCCCTCTCCTCCCCAGTACAGAGAGCCTCCCTCACTATCAACATCTCCCACCAGGGTGATGCATTGTCACAAATGAACCTGCATTGACACATGATTGTCACCCAAAGGCCACAGTTTACATTAGGATTCATACTTGGTTTATTTATTTTTCATTCCTTCCTGCATTTCTGAACTTGCATCCAGGACCATTTTCCTTTCTGTCTTTCTGCATTCCTGTCCTCTCACTAATCTTTCCAAATTAGTTTCTCCTTGTCTTTTTGCGGGGGAAAGGGTGGGGGGGGGGGTGGAACAAAAATGTCTTAGTTTCTTTTAGTGGGAGAGTTGATCCGAATTTCCCAGACCAGAAACAGAAGAGCATTACTTTCTCTTCAATTATTTCCATGTCCAAGTGCATACCTTCTTCCTATCATAATATTTCCCATCTGTCTTATACTCCACCTTTCTCTGCAGACCTTGTACTTTCAAAGTAGGGGAGTTTGTGAAATCCAGTCAATTTCCTTTTTATTTCCTCTGATACCATGTTGCTCCTCTGAAAATAGTTACAGTTCTGAGGTTATCGCCAGTACATTTTTTTTCCACTCCGAATCTATCTATGCTATATTCAACCGAAATACCTCAGAATTTTCTTTCTTTTGGCTTTTAGATAGGAATTGTTATGGAGGGGTGGAAAGTTTAGATATTTGCCATTATCTTAGAATTCTACTTCTGACATATCTGCCTCTATCTGCATGTATGCATGTTCCCACTTGGGAGCTTTTCTTGCATTTATACCAAATCTTTTTTTTGGGGGGGGGTAGGATTTCACAAGACTCTGTAATCTGCCCTCAAACCTATATACTTTCTATTATACTATAACTGCATCTCATAAATTACCAAAATTAATCTTATTATTGCCTTGCTGATCTCTACTAAGAAAGCGGTCGTTCTCATTGCTCTTCAAACGTAAACCTCCTTGTCTCTAAAGTTTCAGATTTTGTAAGAGAAATTAATATTTGACATAGCAAACGATGGAAGTTACAGTCATTACTTCAATTAGCAGCTAGAAGGGAAAATGCCATATACATCCAGGAAATTTGTTCGATCTGCTCTGCAGTTCACAGGGTGATGTAATTTCTTTTCTGTCTGCAATAATTCCGAGACAGAGCAAACATGAGGAAGACATTCACCTGTGCCTCCATCACTTCTCTTCTTCAGGTCTCCACTCCTCATTTGCTGCTGACAGGGATGTGATCTCAAGTCTTCAGTTTCTTTTGCTTTGTTTGATGCCAATGCTGAATTTTAAAAATGTTTCAATCCTTTTCTTCCATCGCCCTCACTTTCTATTCTCTCTAATCTCCCAGCCCCAACACTTTCCAGTTGTTACAAATGTGAGGACCTATTTAGCAAGAGGCTTTCATTAAAGTCAAACTGTCCCTGCGCCCGTTCCCCCAGGGGATTTACTTAAAAACAAGTCCCAGAAACCAGCTCCAGGTAACAAAGCCCAGATACAAGGGTAGGTCAGGCCAGGTGGAGACATCCGATCAGTGGGGGTGATGCATACTATCTCCCTAGCTACCAAGGAGTATGGGTCCCCGCCCTTTGGGAGCCTTTTTGGCTCCAATCCCAATCAGGGTGTAATAGGCTGGTTCAGATGTCTACAAGGGTAAATTGTAATTCAATTGGTCACCTAGTATCATTGTGGAGTTTCCTGTGTGTGTTACAATCTCATTGGCCACCTGTGCGTGGCCAGGCCCGACCGCATGGCCTTTGCCCTTAAAAGCTAGTCTGTGAAACAGAGAAGGGTCGCCCTCTCTTGTAAGAGGTGCGGCCAGAGCTTCAGTTAGATTCTTGATGCTTGACGTGAAATAAAGCTTTGCTTGACCTTCGCTTTATATCAGTCTCGCTCCTTTAATCACGGACCCATTATTGGGGCATAACAACAAACATCCTCCCTTCTAAGGATTCTCAGTAGCATGCTGCTTTACCTACTTCATAGCCAATATTTTATATGGATTTGCCCTTTGCTTCCCCTATCTACATAATACTACAACATTCATGATCAAAATGCAGTTTCATTTTACCGACTCTGACTGATTTTCCAGGGAATCTGTTCTGTGGAGGAAAGGGTAGATGGAGTTTGTGATAAATGAAGAAATAAGGACCAGAGAGATGCATATTTGTGAATTTCTCATACCCTTATCAGGTCTGGGTTCTCTTTGTTGCAGACTTCTCCATTGTGGTTGGGGTGCTGTTTCCTATGGCTGTCATATCGGTGGTGGTTGCCATAGTCATCTGGCACCAAAGTACCAGAAGAAAGCAGAAGGAAGTCCAGAGGTAGCCTTCTATCTTGCTTTGGGAACTTTTGGACCTCTAATTTATTTAAATTCAAGGATAGGGCCCAAATTCTCAAATTTAAGTGGTTTACTTCAAATACTAAAAAATAAGTACAGATATATTTTTCTTGGACCAGAGGCTTGGTATCAGTTTTACTGAGAAATCGTTCACAGCAATACATTTATTGTTTTTATGTTAATCACTGTATTTATAAATAATACAAATTATAATAACTCTCAATAAAGGTTTTATACCCATTATAAGAATATACTATGTAGCATTTATTGGTCATTATCTTTATGACAAGGGCTATGCCGAGTCTTTTTACATTCATTATCTCTAATCTTCACAAGAATGTTGTGAGGTAGTAACTATTATTTCCATTTTATACATAAAAGGTATTGTATATTAATCCTTAGAACAGTCTTATAAAATCAAGCCCTTCACACTTTTTCTTAAGTGAAAACAAAGGCTCAGAGAGGTTAACAAATATGTTCCAAGTCTTACACCTAAACTGATGGAATCTTGATTTGCACCTACATTGGTTAGTCTTTCAAACATGGTCTTGACACTACAGTATCTTTCTAACCTTTTATAAAGACTGCCTTATTCATATATAATGAGTTTCCTAAATATTGAATGAATAAAGTAAATCATTAATTAAATGACATAATAGTTTAGATAAACACTGATTCAACACCATCATTATTAGGAATAATAATTAATAATAATAATAATAATGCTCTGTAGAGAATCTAGAAAAAAATTAGTGGTGGTGATTGTGAATTCCAGGACAAGGAGGCCTTAAGAATGTCCTAGAGAGCAGAAGAAAGCCCAGTCAATGTCCAAAGATGACTCAATGGGCAAAGAAAATTGGCAAACTTCTTTTGAGTGTCCTCCCCATGGTGAAGAAACTGTTAAGTCCATTTAAATGGTATGCTTTCACACACAGGCCACTGTCGACTACTCGCAACAGGCCTCGCAGACAGAAGAGGAACCCACAGACGGTGAAGGATGTTCAGCCCCAAGAGGTGAACCATAGTTTGTCCTGTGCTTGCCTCGTGCCCCAGTTTGTGATTCCTTCATCATCTTGTCCTGACCACCTACTTATCTGTCACTCCTACTCAGCAGTGTTTTACAAATCCAGTCCGCTAGTTAGTATGTAGCAAGAATTTGGGGCTCTCTAACTACACATTTAGAAAATTCTCCTTTGCCTTTTTTTTTTTAAGTGCGAAAGAGTCTTCCTAAAATTCAGAAGCTGCTTTGTTGAGGTTCACAACCGCAGAGAAAATAAAGAGAACAGGAGAGCCGACCCCAGCTGTCTTTCTCTCTCTTTCTTTCTCTCCCTCCCTCCCCAGCTCCTCCAGCATCTCTTTTCCCCTCTGTCCCCCTCCCTCCCTCCTGTCTCTTCTCTGTTCTCTCTCTCTCTCTTTCTGACTCTAAGTGGATTTCTTTTTCCTTTTGCAAATGTCCCAATAAAGATAATCATGCGTTTATTTGTATGACAAAACATGTAATATGTATAACCCTCAAGGCCCTGGCTATGTCCTGGAAGTTTAGAAATTTTAGCAGAGGTCGGTTATTGCTAATGTCATTGGCAACGGCAATGATATTTTTGATGGAAATGTACCTGTCTCTGACAGCTCTGGGTATAGCAGAATGCAAGAGCTGGACCGCTATGATTTCCCATCCCATCTCTTGGTATGATCTCAGTTCTGATCTCCCATGAAAGGACTGGTTATTTGGAAGTTAAACTTAGGGAACTTATCATTTCGTTTAAAAATTTTGTCTGTCTGTCTGTCCATTTGTTTGTTTATTAGATGAGTCAGATGAAGCTCCAATCACCTGATCTGCCAGTAGAGGGCAATGAGCCTCCAGCTTCTTTTGTGAGTTAACACTTTCTCTTAAGTATTCCTTCCAATTAGAAGGTCAGAGTTAAAAAAAAACAAAAAAAAAGTATCACTTCCAAACTAATCTCAAGGAAATACTATTAAGAGACATGACCCATGATGCCCAATTATTTCCTTAGAAGAATGTTAAAAATTTTGTGAGTATTAATATAAAATATAGATTTTCCCACAAAACTTTTTGAAATGCAAAATGTGAGAAGATTATATTCCTACATTTAACCCCTTAATCTGAATTACTGGGTCCACAATGCTGGTAATTTTTCTTTTTCTTTTTTTTTTTTCTTTTTTTGCTATTTTGTTGTTTTTATAATTTTTAAATTTTTTTATAAACATATAATGTATTATTAGCCCCAGGGGTACAGGTCTGTGAATCACCAGGTTTACACACTTCACAGCTCTTGCCATAGCACATACCCTCTCCAATGTGCTGGTAACTTGTTATAAGAAGAGAACCAATCTGCTCCCTAGAGTGGCATCTTCATCATCCATCTGTTGGCACTGGCTTATTTCTGAATGGCCTTACTTCTTGAATTTCTGGGGGGGAAAAAGAAAAAAAAAATATATATATATATACACATATACATACATACACACACCTAAATGAAAACACTTGAACTTACAGATTTAAACTATTTTCATGGGTAGGAGCATGAGTTCTTCCTTTCTGAAAATGATTTAAGCCTTTCCATTAAGGACATCTATTTTCAAGGCACCATCTTTGAATTAATTTTATTTTACCTTTTCATTAGCTAATTACAAAACCAGATTTTCCACCACCACCGATTCCTACATCTGTGTCAACTTCTTTCCTTGTAAGTACCAGGAAGTCACTGATGATTTTTTAAATGTCTTTTGGGCCCCATGTGGGTAGTGTCTCTAAATCTACAGATTCCTTCTCAGGAGACACACTCTCTAGGGCAACCTGAGCTACTGTAACACACAAGTATATCTGAGAAAGCAAGGCCTACTTTCTATCTATAAATTAATATGGATATTAATTTTTTATTATTAAAAATAGTTCTACCATTATCTCCTCATCAAAAAATGATAAATAGTTTTGCTCTAGGAGGTAAACAGTCTCCTTTCTAGATACTTACTTTGGAGAATATAATAATAAAATTTTATATTCTCCAAAGTAAGTATCTAGAAAGGGGACTTTATTATATAAGGACTATATTAGCTACAGTTTTGTATAGAAGTTGGGGTACAAAAAACAGACCATATGTAGGCAAACCTGGAATAAAAGTTAGGCACTTAAGAAGTAAAAGGTAAAATTCATTCCCTCAAGTAATTACTGAACATGTTCCTACTTGGTACTCTATTACCGATAGATGAGAAAGAACTAAAATTAAAGTCATTTTTTCAAGAATGTTTACATTTTTAGGGTGAAAACCAGTCATATGTGTATAGAGAGCTTAATCTTTCACATATTTTTTTGTGCCAAAGCAAGTGATAACTAATGAAAAGAATGTGGTAAAGGGGAAAATGAATGGACTCATAGTAGTTAAAGTAAGAGAAAGATCCCCTGGCTAAGTGGTCGAAATTGGAACTAGAGTGATGGGGAGGTAAGAGATAACTTAAATAAGGAAATAAATATGCCTAGGATTGGGAAAGAATAACATTTCTAACGACTTACTATTATTTTTGTCTCTCATATAGCATAATGCCACGAAGGTACTTCCCTCTACTGTTTTTAAAGACAAAATAATGTCAACACCTAAGGTAAGAGATCTGCAGGAAAATGTAATCTTGTCACACTCCTACTGACAAGGAGAGAAGTTCGTCTTCCTAGAAGATGTTCACTAAGAAGAGTATCTATATCATCATAGGATGGGAGCTAAGACATGTCTACCTTCCTAGTGTGGTCAAAACCAAGAGGAAGAAGATGGAAAGTTCTTAGCTAGATAGAGGACATATCCCATCAGATGATGGCCCAGTGTCTCACCACTCTTCTCCTGATCCCTCACCTTCTCCATATTACGTCCATTATTCAGATGGATATTTGGATCCTAATGCGATTTTTCTCCCGTTCTTTCTCTGCCTTCCCATGTTTGCACTCCTTCACTGTGGTATATCCAATGATCTGTGAAATAGGAAGTGTGACTACAAAGAATTTATTTTAATTTCCTAATAGTTCCAAGTTATAGAATATCTAACATTTTAGAATTGCGTAGATGGCTTAAGAACTTTGTCTTTTTCAGGGTTCCAATCCAAACGTCTGAAGCAGCGGCTAAGCAGGGTTGGGTGGGGTGATGATCAACCTGGAAGACTGGATAATCCGGGTGGAAGAGAAAGATGCTTTCTCCTTATTATTAGCTCTTGATAACTCAAGGATGTTAACATTTCTTGATACATGTTGTGCTTTGAGGCGACTCAACAAACATTTTCAAGAGAGACATGGTCTTGAGAATCTTTGTGTGGATTCACCATTTCTCTCTTCCATACTCGTGGGAGAGGAGAGGACTCTAAACAAACAGCTCTACATCTAAAATTAGGTGACTTTCTTAACCTCCCCCCTTTTCTTATTGTGATGTTGACTAATATTTCCTCAGGTATTTTGAACATCTTGATTTTCTCACTTAGTAAGAAATAATTTACCCTCTAATTAAAGCAAGCAAATGAAAAAGTCCCCAGGAAATCACAGGAACCTGGGAGGGATGGAAGAAAATTTTACATTCATCATTAGATGACTAGCAGCATCTTGACTGTTTTAACCATAAACCTGTCAAATTAGAACTGTAAGAACAAAATTACATAAACAACCTCTGATTTATAGAACATCTTTTTCCTACATTATCTTCTGCAATCTTTATTAGCTGAGTTATTTGAAGTTTGCTTCAAGTGAATAAAACTTTATTAACTAAAATTTTAATTTTAATTAATAAATACAAATACAAATAAAAATTTGTATAATTCAGTTACTGGCAAGCTTAAAGTGAACTTCACTTTCTAAGTAGAGAAAGTTCTAATTACATAAACTAATAGCATAAAGCAGATGTTGACAACTGGTAGCTTGCAGGACATATCTGGACTACAGATTGATTTTATTTGGCAGGGATGATTTTGGTCATAAAGTATTTTTAAATGTTTTGAATTTAAATGTTTGTTGATTGCCAATATTTTAAAATTGGGAGATCTTGCATAAACATCCAGCTTTGTAAAAGTAATCAAATGATCTGGCAGCCCTGGAATCACATCGCCCATAGCAACCATTAGCATAGTTGACTGAAGTTGGAATAAACATGTTGGTTGCCTTCCAAATAACCTTCTTCCTCCTTGTTTTCAGAACCCCAGTTTTATTCAGTTGTAGATATTTTAGAAAAGGTGATCCTGATTTCATCTCCAGGATAAATCTCTATCATTTTAAGTCAATTGTAATAATCTTATTTTCCTTACTTCCCCCAACCCCACATTTCTTTCTTTCTTCCTTCCTTCCCTTCTTTCTTTTTCTTTTTCTTTTCTTTTTTTTTTTTTTGCCAATAAGGCAAGAGAAGAGATATGTTGAGAAATTTTCACAAAAGATATCCTGCCCCTTCTTCTGGATGTTGGGATCTGAATAACCTCTCTGGTAGTGCTGCAACCATGTTGTGATTTTGAGGTCAAGGCTGATATACTGAATAAAATAGATCAAAGAGATAAAAAGATTAAACATGATCTCTTAATGATGTCATTGAATTGATAGATTAATAACTGTGGGTGTTACCCTACTTTTTGCTGGGATTTCCTATTATTTGGTCAATAAAATTTCCTTATTGTTCAAGCCATTTCGAGTTGGATTTTCTTATTTGCTACAGAAATCATCTCAACTAATAAAGTTGCTGCTTCCATGATTAGGGCATGTGATTTCCTTGTGTGCAATTATAAGGCCACTTCATCAGCACCATGATTTAGGCTTGTTTTTTATACTTGGCCTGCTTTACCCGTTTACACCATGGACCTGGCCCATACATACCCCTTCCTTTCCTTGGGGGAAAAAAAAAATTTTTTTTTTTTTAGATTTAATTTATTTATTTGACAGACAGAGATCACAAGTAGGCAGAGAGGCAGGCAGAGAGAGGAAGGGAAGCAGGCTCCCTGCTGAATAGAGAGCCTGATCTGGGACTTGATCCCAGGACCCTGAGATCATGACCTGAGCAGAAGGCAGAGGCTTTAACCCACTGAGCCACCTAGGCACTCCTCCTTGGGGAAACTTTATCCACAAGGAGTTCTTTTCCCCTTTCAGTGTGAATTTCTGTATAAGCTCAATCCCCAGCACACCCAGGGTCCATCTGCCAAATCTCTCCTGTTATAGCAGTCTTTCTTTCCACATGGGAGTTTACTCAAGAGCACATTAAAAACTCTAGCTTTATCTATGAGGTTAGGTTTTGGACAACCTTGCACTAACCCAGAAATAAATCCCTATTTCCCATGAGACCACGATTTTTCTTATGACAAACCTATAGATCTTTCCTGTGTTGTCTTCTTCCTTTGTTTCATGGTTTTTGTTTTAATTTCTGTCCCTGTCTCATTTTTAATATTGGTAAAATGGAAATCTTTAACCTATGAATCTTAACTAGCCACACGACCCGAGCTAGAAATAAAACATAGGCTATTAAGAAGAATGTTTCTGTAAATTTTGAAATGATGGCACTAGGTGTCTGATGTGGAGGCTGCACAGCTCCTTATAAGGACAGACAACTGGAGGACAATGATGGGGAAATGATTCTCTTATCCTAAGACTTTGAACCCAAACCCTACAGAGTCTCCTACTGAGTTGAACTGTAGAACAATTTAGACAATTTAAAGCAAAGACGTTGATTTCACAGTCCTGTTTCCAAATTAGATCCGCCACTTACCCACTTTGTAGGAATTCCACAATATGATATTTAAGTACCTCAGATATGCCACCAAGCCTGCTCTAAAAATTAGTTATTTTTACCTTCTCTGCTTTAGAATAATAGATTAACTTATG
This sequence comes from Mustela nivalis, assembly GCF_964662115.1. Taxonomy (NCBI): domain Eukaryota; kingdom Metazoa; phylum Chordata; class Mammalia; order Carnivora; family Mustelidae; genus Mustela; species Mustela nivalis. The sequence continues at coordinate 159,691,882 of NC_139023.1, read as the reverse complement.
GTCTTATTCAGGTACTCTATGAGTGGTATGCCACTCATAAGTCTTTTAGACTTATTTTATCTTTTATACTTCAAATGCTCCTTTTTGCTAATTTTAAGGAATTTTATAATTATTCCTCATATTTGCTTAATAAGAATCTCTTCTTTCTTATCTCACTTCTGTTTTATAAAGGCCACTAATGAACTATTTTTGCCTTTTGTTTCCAGAATTTTACTTCTAAAATTTAATTAGCAAAGCAACTTCTGTCTAAACTTCACCAGTGCTTCTCAAAGTAACTATTTTTCAAAAGTGCAATCTTCCTCAGCCGCTTGAACATTATGCTCCCCGTTTTTCACAGATACAATTATTTTCATAGGTGATGTGTTGCTATTTTCTAGGTGACTCACCCTTGTGTTTTAAAAGTTGTATCCTGGGGTGCCTGGGTGGCTCAGTGGGTTGAGCCTCTGCCTTCAGCTTAGGTCATGGTCTCAGGGTCCTGGCATCAAGCCCCACATCGGACTCTCTGCTCAATGGGGAACCTGCTTACCAACCCCCCACCTGTCTCTTTGCTTACTTCGATCTCTCTCTATCAAATAAATAAAATCTTAAAAAAAAAAGTTGTATCCTGACCTGTGATATTCTTACATTTTTTATCTTTGATGACAGAATCTATCTCTTCAGCTAAAGAGCTTCAGTACAACTAGCATTTCGAGTGTAATTTGCAAATAGCTTGTGCCATGAGTAAACCTTGCATATTCTTCTCTGCCCAAGATTCTCTTTTCTTTTAAGCTAAAATTGTCTACCAAGGTCACATCAGGAGTGGAATACCTTGTTGGTGATACTGAGATCTACCTCTTCAGGCCTTCCTGATTCATCATGCGATGGCCTCCACCAACAAAACCTGCAACCGTCTTGGCATATCTGCTCCTGAATTTGCCTTGTCTTTTCTGCTCCTTCCAGAAAAAGATCTTCCCTTGCCAATGACAACTTTAGACACTGCTTAGCAACTAGCCCCAGGCCGTCTGCTTTGTGCCTCATCAGTAGTAAAATATTACTATTATTATCATGCTAATTAAGTAAGACTGTAATAGGAGCTAAATCCCCAAGCAGAAGAAAATTATGGTATGTTATTTATTGTGAAGGCATCTTCTTGATGAAATTTAACTCTTTTCTTTCTCATACCTAATGTTGAAATCCAAACTTTTTTTTTATAAATTAAAAAAAAAAAACCTATTATGGTGAGAACACTTGACTTGAAATGTACCTCCTAACAGATTTTAAAGTATAAATGCAACATTGTTACCTATAAACACAATGTTGTATAGCAGATCTCCAGAGTTTGTTTACCTTGCATAACTGAAATTTTATGTCCATTGATTAGCAACACCGCCCTTCTCCTTCCTAGCCCCTGGAAACCAGTTCTAATTCTGTGCTTTCCTTCTGTGAGTTTGCTTACTTCAGATACTTCATATAGATGGATTCATGCAATATCTGTCCTTCTGTGACTGGCTTATTTCATTTAGCACAATGTCTTGCAAGTTCACACAAGTTGTTATGTATGACAGGATATTCCTCCTTCTTTAAGATTGAGTAACACTTCATTATATGGATATACATCACATTTTTAAAAATCCATCATCCAAGGGTACCTGGATGATTCAGTCAGTTTAAGCATCTGACCCTTGATTTCAGTTCAGGTCACCATCCAAATGTCTTGAGATCAGCCCCACATGGGGCTCCGCACTGAGAGGAGAGCCTGCTTGAAGATTTTTTCCCTCTGTCCCCAACCCCCATGGTGCGCACACACACACACACACACACACACACACACACACACACTTTCTCTCTCTCTCTCTCCAAAATAAATAAATCTTATTAAAAAAATCTGTCAAATGTAAATGACATTTACATTGTTTCTACATTTTGGGGATTGTGAATAGTGCTACAATGTATATGGGATTACAGATAATTCTTCCAGACACCCGCTCCCCTCCATATGTGTAGCATTCCTCAGACACCCCTGATTTCAATTACTTTGAATAAATACCCAGAAGTGGAATTGCTGGGTCAGATGGTAATTCAATTTTTAATTTTTGAAGGATTTCCAAGCCATTTTCCGTAGTGACTGTTATCACTTTAAATTCCCACCAACAGAGCACAAGTGTTCCCTTTCTCAACACCGTCCCTAAACTCTTGTCATCTCTGGTCTTTTTTTTATAATAACCATCCTAACAGGTGTGAAGTGCTATTTCATTGTGGTTTTGATTTGTGTTTCTCTGATGATTAGTGAAGTTGAGCACTTTTTCATATACCAACAGATATAGGTGTTTAAATGTCTTCTTTGGAAAATATGTCTATTGAGATCCTTTACTTATTTTTAAAATTTGGTTGGGACTTCTGGGTGGCTCAGTCAGTTAAGCATCTGCCTTTGGCTCAAATTATGATCGCAGGGTCCTGGGATGGAGTCCCAGGCTAAGCTCCTTGCTCTGCAGATTCCTTGCCTCTCCCTCTGCCTGCCACTCCCCCCTGCCTGTGCGTGCTCTCTGTCTCTGAAAAATAAATAAATAAATATCTTTAAAAAAAGATCTGGTTATTAAAAAAAATCTGGTTATTTACAAGATGGGATCAGGGAGACAATCCATAAGAGATTCTTAAATCTCGCAAAACAAACTGAGGGTTGCTGGGGAGTGGGGATAAAGTGGCTGGGTTATGGACACTGGGAAAGGTATGTGCTATGGTGAGTGCTGTGAAGTTTGTAAGCCTGATGATTCACAGACCTGCACCCTGGGGCAAATAATACATTATATGTTAATTTAAAAAAATAATGATGTATTTTCTGGTGATCAACATAACACAATAAAAATTTTAAAAAAATCTGGTTATTTGTGAATGTGGTGTGTTTTTTGGGGAAATATACATAACAAAAAACTACCATCTTAACCATTTTCAAGTTTAAAGTTCAGTGGCATTAAGTACGATCATAATGCTATACAACCATCATTACTATGCATTTTCAGAACTTGTTTATCACCCTAACCAGAAATTTTGTCCCCATTAAATATCTTTTCATTATGTCCTTCCCCAGCCCCTGACAACCTCTATTTAACCTTCTGTCCATATACACTTGCCTATTCTCGGCACTTGATGTAAATGAGATCATATAATATCTTTTCTGTTATGTAATTGGCTTATTTCATATAACATATTGTTTCCAAGGTTCATGATGTTGTAGAATGGATCAGAATTTCACTTTTTTTAGGGTTGAATAGCCTATTACCATTTTACTATGTTTATTTTCTGTTTGAAACAGTTCCAGATAATACCTGCGGCTCCACATACTCATTCACATTAAGATTGCTTTTATCCTTGCTCATTCTCCAGACAAATAATGCTTTTGACCCTTTGTTTCACTGTACTTCTTTGATGGTGAACATATTTTTAAGCTGATAATTTTATCTACTTTATTCCTAGCATTTTAGAACCTTGTTTTAAATTAGAGTTATTTCTATCTTCATTTTAGCAAAGAACCGTATCTGAAGTTGCTTTCTTAGCCTTATCAACCCTCTGCATCAGTTCAGTGTTGAAATCCATGGTGTTCAATCCTGTTGGGGAAAGTAGCAAGGAAGTTCAGGAATATATCTAAGTGAAAAATGTAGTGGTGACACTCTGACTGTAGATAATGGTCTCCTGATGTCCTAGTAACTCTTGAGGAAAAATAGTCTCAGCCTCTGAATTGCAAAGATTATTGTATTTTTCATAGCAAAAACTCCTGAATTACAGGCCAACTGTTGTGACTCAGCACATAGCATTTTTCCCCTGTAAGTCAATGTGTGTCATCAATTTGGCTTTCTAAATTCTGTGAAATAGCTCACAGAGATTTGTGTGTCTCTTGGGACATGTAGCTATAATTGGAATGGAGTCTACAGAAGTCAATTCTAGGCAGAGACTCCTTTAGCTCCACTTGCTAATGGTGGAACTGAGCAGATTCAGTGGAGAGCTGAAGTATCAGATGGGAAACCTGGGAAATCAAGAGAAAATTCAATAGAAATGTACAGGAGAGAATAAGGAATTTTTTTCTAAAGTAATATTATATGAGGAAAGTAGAAAACATAAAGGGATAAAAGCAGAGACAGACCCCTAACTCTACCAATAGCTGGCTTTTTAGACTTAGCAAGTAATTTCAACTCTTTGGACATCTTTAAATTTCCTCATCCATGCAATGGAATTAACAATTCTTGACTTGCCGGTTTCCAAAGAGGGTTTTCTAGGAAACACGTAAAGGCAGTATGAAAATACAAAACAAAAACAACAACAAAAAGAGACACCCATTGTCTAAAAGGATGACTCTGTCCTTGGATTTGTCAGAAGTGAGGCCCCCTCTGTGTGGACCACTGCTTCACACAGCTTTGAGTAGGAACCTGAGAAAAATTACAAATTATATGTACATATTTCATTGATGAGACTGCATTTTTCTTGTGTTTTTCTTGTATTTTTTTATTTTTCCTCTGAAATGTGTCAGGGATCAAGAATTCCAATACCCTTCAAGGGTCCTTCCAGCTGGACTAAGAGTCAAATGGACATGAGACAGATTAACATGAGAAAATCAGATTTAATAGTATATGTACATGGAATCCAACACAGGAAATTGCAAAGACAGTCAGGCAAAATGAGGTATAAATTTCAGTCTGAAACAAGGAGAAAGGGATGTGAGACATCAGAGAAAAGAATGCACTTCACAGGGTGTTAAGAAAAAGAGCAGATGTTTGGTAGCTAGATGTTTGCTCTGCCACACAAATGGGCCACTCAAATAAATTTACCTCTGCTAATAACTCTTATTCTGGGAAAGAGCCCCCCTCAATTAAAATTTTTCTCTGTAATTAAGGGAGAAGCACAACTTTCTCTTGAGCCTCACAGGAATTATCAGTTGCCCTCAGCACAGAATAAACTTCATGCTAAGGTGGCGCATTTTGGGGTGGTATCCCCTCAGCCTCTACAAGTGGTTTTAGAACTTGGCTCCTTATTTCTATTAGATTTCTCCTGTTACATTAAGTCTGAATCTCAAGCAGAACTTCTGGGTTGAATCAAACACTGTCTTCGATCTGAGGCCGCCCTGTGCAATGATCCTGAATTGATGATTTGGGGAAATCAATACGCACTGAATCCACAAACTTATTAGAAACTATGAGTTACAGCTGATTGGCCATTTGATGATTTTTAAAAATGAGAATATCATAGAATAATACTAAAAGTTTACATTTGTAGCACACGATATGATTTATACGTGTGTGTGTGTGTGTGTGTGTGTGAGTGTGTATACATGACTTCACTTTCACTTAGTCCTTATAACAAATCCATGGGAAGAATCATCATCCTCATTTCACAGATGAGAAACCAAGACAAAAATGAAAGAAGTGATTTTTCTCTACCTCACACATCTGGTAAGTGTTGGAATAGGGACTCAAACCCAACTATTCTGAATCCAAGTTTTTAATTCCTTCTACAAAACCACACTGCTTGCAGAAAAACTATTTTGCACAAAGAGGCACATTAAATATCACAGTATAAGTATAGAAATTCCATTTTATTTCCAGCTACAATTTATTTTTGTTTGTTTTTAGTGTACTATTTATTTTTATCATAATTTATTTGAGCATAGTTGACAATTTCTTTTATACAGTATTTCCAGTGGAAATTTATCTAATGTTATAGTCAGAAAAATAGGCCCCCTGACTGCCCACTCCTTCTGAAAATCACTTTGGGTTTTCATCCCCGTTCCTGTGACTAGTCATTGCCATAGAGCCTAGAAAATGAAAGTCCTCAAAAAGTCTTTGTTTAACAAAGTTCTTCCACCAGAATTCTGGATTTATTCATTGTACTGTCTACACTTACCTGGTTGCTTTCTTTTTTTCTTTAATTCAAACATATACAAACCCCTCATTTACTGTGTTGCCACTGGGAATGGAAAGATTAAACTCCCTGCTCTCCAATGACTCACAGCTTTTAAAGACTAAAATCAATAAATACCAATATAAAGTAATTGCCAAAATAGAGGTGTGTTGCTAAAACACCAGCATGAGGGAGCAGAGGAAATGCTTATCAAGGGAGGGTACAAGAAGTTTCTCAAAGAGGTGCCATTCGAATCTTAAACTATAGGTGGTTTATCAAGACTATAAAAGAGGGACACCTGGTTGGCTCAGTGGGTTAAGCCTCTGCCTTCAGCTCAGGTCATGATCTCAGTGTCCTGGGATCGAGACCAGCGTCAGGCTCTCTGCTCAGTGGGGAGCCTGCTTCCCTCTCTCTCTGCCTGCCTCTCTGCCTACTTCTGATCTCTCTTTCTGTCAAATAAGTAAATACAATCTTAAAAAAAAATAAAAAGAAGAAGAAAAAAAAAAGAAAAGGGGGACAAAGGCATTGTAGGGAGACATGAGGTTCAACAATAGCATGTATGAAGTCATGATTCTCAGGTTTATTGAGGCTAGACTGAAATAAAGCTTTTTTTTTTTTTTTAATGAGCCCCTTTATATGTTTATATGTACCACCTTTCATTAAATATACACAAACGTATGCAAATACAAATTGAAGAGATTTAGAAACATATAACAAAAGAAAAAGAAACAGTAAAGACCAGAAAACAGAAAAGCAAGAAAGTTCTAGAAGTTGTAAAGCCATTGGTTAAATGAGGCCAGGGAAATATAAAACTATGGTAAGTATGAGCTCCAAGCTTCGTTCCAAACTACAAACAACCAAAAAAGTAAATAAATGAGAAGTAAACAGGATTGATTCTAGATTTATAGTGTCCATAAAATAAGCACACATTTACTGTCTAGAAGGATAATAAAACCATGTAAACAGAGCAAAGCCAACCAACCAAATAAATAAAAGTCAGTGGCTCAGAAGGAGTACAGCTCTTCTGCCTCTGAAATCTTGAAAGAAGTTTTCATGCCGGTATTGCTCTCAGATTAAATCTGGGATATGTCTCTGCCTTTCTCCTGGGCTCTCACGCTGCTATTCCTAAGGTATCTCACATACATAGACCCTTGGCGCCTTGGCCTAATCCATGCTCTGGTCACAAACCCCAGCAGGGAACAATGCATATGTTCAAATCAGGGCATCTGCCCCACTTTTTTTCCCCCTAACTTTATCATGTGTCACAGTAATGGAGTAGTTATTTTTAAGTGAGCTGTGCATCATGAATTGAGAAACCAAGTAATGGCTCCTTCTCAAGCTAAGACCTTATATCAACACTGAACAAATAAAATAGGTATTTTCATCTGTTTTAACATTACCTAAAGGATTTTTTAAATGTACATCATAACATTTAAATTTTCTACTGAGGGAATTTAAATCTGAAAGCAACAAAGCTTTTACACTAACTGGCATTGCTTACATTTTATATCACTGCAGAGCCATTAGTTATAAATGTTTCTATCTCAATTGATTATTTGAGAATCTGAACCTATTTTTTTCCCAATAGAATCACTCATAGGCTCACTGAAGTGATCTTTTATGTTCACTATGGTACATATAAATTATCACATTTTTTTCTCTCTTACCCCTATAATGATTTTATTTGTAATCAGTTCTGCTTGGAGTGAAATAAATAACAATAAAGTTATATGGAATAATTTTTTTCATTTCCTAAAACTCAATAATGAGAGCATTTTTCATATGTAATTTTGATTGAATTATAATTGGCATGTTATATTAGTTTTAGGGCTACAACATATGACTCAAAATTTTTATATCACCTGTCACAATCCAAAGTGATTATTGTTGACTATATTCCCTATGCTGTCCATCAATCCCCATGACTTATTTATTTTATAAGTAGGAGTTTGCCCCTTTTAATCCCCTTTACTTAATTATTTCACCCCTCCCCAACCTCCTCTTCCCTGTGGCAACTACCAGTTTGTTCTCTGTGTCTATGAATCTGTTTGTGTTTTGTTTTGTTTGTTCATTTGTTGTGTGTTTTACTCTAGACATAAGTCAAATCATTCAGTATTTGTCTTTGTCTGACTTACATTCCTTGGCATATACCCTTCAGGTCACCCATGTTGACACAAATGTTAGACGGCATTCTTCTTTCTTTGAATGGCTGAGTAGCACTGATGTATATATGTATATCACATCTGTATCTATCCATCTACTGGTGAACATTTAGGTTGCTTCCATATATTGGCAGTGGTAAAGAAAGCTGTAATGAATATAGGGATACACATATCTTTTCAAATTTGTGTTTTCATTTCTCAGATAAATATCTTAAAGTGGAATTGCTGGGTTGTAGGATAGTTCTCTCTCTCTCTCTCTCTCTTTTTTTCCAATTTATTTTATTTTATTTCTTTTCAGTGAATGAAATCAGCCTTCATGGTTAATGCACCACACCCAGTGCTCCATGCAATACCTGACCTTCACACTACCCACCACCAGGCTCAACCAACCCCCCACCCCTGACCCCTCCAAAACCCTCAGTTTGTTAGTTCTCTCTTTAACTTTTTGAAGAAGCTTCATACTGTTTCCACAGTGGCTGCACCGGTTTGCATTCCCAAAACCAGTGCACTCTTCTCCACACCCTTGCAAACCCTTGTTATTTCTTGTTTTTGATAATAACCATTGTGACAGCTGTAAGGTTTTGTCTCATTGTCATTTTGATTTGCATTTCCCTGGAGATCAGTGATTATTATTTATTATTTTTTTTTTTTTTTGGTAAAACAACAGGACCCATCCATATGCTGTCTACAAGAGACCCATTTTGAACCTGAGGATACACCCAGACTGAAAGTGAAGAGATGGAGAAGCATCTTTCATGCCAATGGGCCTCAAAAGAAGACCAGGGTAGCGATTCTCATATCAGATAAAATCTATCATATCAGATAGATTTTAAACTAAAGACTGTAGTCAGAGATACAGAAGGACACTACATAATTCTTAAAGGGACTACCCACCAAGATGATCTAACAATTGTAAATATATAGGCCCCCAATATGGGAGCAGCCAATTATATAAGAAAACTATTAATCAAGATAAAGAGTCATATTGATATGAATACATTAATAGTAGGAGATCTTAACATGCCTCTCTCAGAAATAGACAAATCACCCAAGCAGAAAATCAATAAAAGAAAACAAGAGCATTGAATGACACATTGGACCAGATGGACCTCATAGAAATATACAGAACATTCCACCCTAAAACAACAGAATACTCATTCTTCTCAAGTACACATGGAACCTTCTCCAGAATAGACCACATACTGGGTCACAACCGCAACCGATACCAAAAGGCTGAGATTATTCCCTGCATATTCTCAGATCACAATGCTTTGAAACTGGAGTTCAATCACAAGGAAAAGTTTGAAAGGAACTCAAACACCTGGAGGCTAAAGACCACCTTGCTTAGGAATGCTTGGATCAACCAGGAGAGCAAAGAAGAACTGAAACAATTCATGGAAACCAATGAGAATGAAGACACTTTGGTCCAAAACCTATGGCATATAGCAAAGGCAGTCCTAAGGGGGAAATACATAGCCCTCAAAAAAATTGAAAAATCCAGAACACACTAGCTGCCTCTACACCTTAAAGAACTGGAGAATCAACAACAAATTAAGACAACTCCACACACAAGAAGGGAAATCATCAAGATTAGAGCAGAGATCAATGAGATAGAAACCAGAGATACAATAGAACATATCAATGAAACTAGAGGCTGGTTTTTTGAAAGAATCAATAAGACCAATAAACCATTGGCCACACCAATCCAAAAGAAAAGAGAGAAAGCTCAAATTAATAAAATTATGAATGAAAAGGGAGAGATCACAACTAACACCAAGGAAATAGAAACAATCACCAGAAGTTATTATCAAAAGTTATATGCCAATAAGTTAAGCAACCTAGATGAAATGGATGCATTCCTGGAAAACTATAAACTCCCAAAATTGAACCAGGAAGAAACTGACAACCTGAATAGTCCTATATCTAGTAACGAGATTGAAGCAGTGACCAAAAACCTCTCAAAAAACAAGAGCCCTGGACCTGACGGATTCCCTGGGGAATTCTCCAAACTTTCAAAAAAGTAACACCTATTCTCCTGAAGCTGTTTCAAAAAATTGAAGCAGAAGAAAAACTTCCATATTCTTTTTATGAAGTCAGCATTACCCTGATCCCCAGATCAGTGATATTTAACATCTTTTCATGAGTCTGTTGGTCATCTGTATGTTTTGTTCGAATTAAGTGTCCATTCAGGTCCTCTGCCCACTTTTTAATGGGACAGTTTGTTTTTCATTGACTTGGATGAATTCTTTAATTTTGGATCTTAATTCCTTATATTATATCATTGGCAAATATCTTCTATTCACTGGGTTGCTTTAAAAAATACTCCTGTGTGCTCCTGGTTAAAAACCAAATGTTTAATGGAATATTTTAGCTTCTCTTTGCAACCTATATCTTATGACTATTATTAAACTTGATCTTGATTTTTCATGCAAATTAGTGTCAAGAATAATAAAAAGCAATTGGACTAAAAACTTTAAAAATATGTTTTTCAGTAATCTCAACTTCTTATCCAAAGTATTATAATTAAATTCTGAACATAGGATATTTCATTGGTGCTCTTGATAAAACCTTTGGGCTTTAACTGGAATAGAAGGAAAGCAAAGTTAAGTATTAGAAGCTAAAGTTAAAGACAATATTGAAAAATCAGCTGTGGGATGCCTGGGTGGCTCAGTTGGTTAAGCAGCTGCCTCCAGCTCAGGTCATGATCCCAGTGTCCTGGGATTGAGTCCCACATCATGCTCCTAGCTTGGCAGGAAGCCTGCTTCTCCCTCTGCCTCTGCCTGCTGCTCTGTCTGCCTGTGCTTGCTCATGCTGTCTCTCTCTCAGTCTAACAAGTAAATAAATAAAATCCTAAAAAAAAAAGAAAAGAAAAGAAAAGAAAGAAAAATCAGCTTGTAAATAATCAATTACAAGCAATATTTAGACTTGAGACTATCTTTTTCTCTTTTAACTGTCTATATATAAAACCAAAAAATTGTATAAAGATATCAATTATACAGAAGAAAATGCACGCAATTAGAGGGGAAGACCAAGCATTTGGAATAATCTGCTCAGCTGCAATGCATACCCGTCATTCCCTTGTTTCTTTGTGGTCCATTCCCATGGTCAGAGAATACAAAACTTTTTTTTTTTAAATATAGTTTGTATTCTCTACAGTGGTTTTAGGTTCATAGAGCATTTGAGTACAGAAAGTACAGAGATTTCCCAAATATGGCCTCCATTCACATGCCCAGTCTCTCCACTGGCACTATCTCCCACCAGAGTGGTACATTTGTATACTTCATGAACCTACATTTTTGCACCATTATCACTCAAAGTTCAACGTTTGTCTTAGGGATCACTCTTAGTGTCACCTATTCTCTAGGTTGGACAAATGTGTAATGGCATGTGCCCTCCATTATATACCATACAGTGTATTTCACTGCCTAAAAATCCTCTTTGCACCTTGGATTCAGTCCTCACCTCCCCAACCCCAGCAATCGTTGATCCCTTTACTGTCTCCAAAGTTAGCCCCTTCCCAGAATGTCATGTAGTTGGAATCTCACAGTATATAACCTTCCTCATATAGGCTTTTTTTTCACTTGGTAATATGCATTTAAGGATCTTCCATATCTTTTCATGCTTGATCGTGCATTTCTTTTTAGCACTAAATAAAATTCTATTTTCTATGTGTACCAGTTTGTTTGTCTATCCACTCACTAAAGTACATCTTGTTTGCTTTGAAGTTTTGACAATTATGAATAAAACTGACATAAATACCCATGTTCCGGTTTTGGTGTGAACATAAGTTTTCATTCCTTTGGGTAAGTATCAAGGAGTACAATTGCTGGATATGTTAAAATCTGTTATATCACACTTCCTTTCAAAGTGACTGCACCATTTTGCTTTCCCAGCATTTTTCCAGCAGTGAATGAGAGTTCCTGTTGTTCCACATCCTTGCCAACATTTGGTGCTATCAGCATTCTGGCTATTCCTATAGGTGTAGTAGTATCTCACTGTTTTAATTTGAAGCTCCTACTGATGAATGATGTTAAACACTTTTTATACTGTTATTTGCCAGACGTAGCCTTTTGAACTGATCCAGGCATTTCTTTATTTTGTTGCAACTGGAGATAGTACCACTGTAGAACTTCCATTTGAGTCCTCTAAATTCAGATGGTGAATTTCCCATTGACTCAAATGACTTCAGATAACCCCCTATCAGCAACTTTGTGCAACAATGTCTTGCAACGAAAAGCACATGAAGGGTTTGGTTTACACCTCTGCTTTCTTCTTAAAACATGAAATGGAAAAGCCAAAAGGAAGAAATGAAGCTAGTCTGATACAAATGGGTTTTATTCTAAAAAGAGGTTTTGAAGGACCCATTCAATGGAATCATCTAACTCCAAGTAAATTTAATGAAAAAAGAATACATGCATATCTTCCTTACATTAAAACAAAATCCAGTGATTTCAAACAACTTGTTGATGTGGTACAGCTGTCTTTTTCCTTAGTCCCAGAAGAACTTCAGAAAATGTGCAGGATCCCCTGGAGAATGTGCACGTCGGGGTGCGTTCTCTTCCACACTTCAGTGTGGGGCTGTTGTTTGGAACAAATAGGAGGCAATTTGGTTAGTCTGTGAGAGGGCAAAAGAGATGTTTAATGTGTTATTTTACTTCTCTGTCTCTTTGTCTCTCGAACACAGTGTCGGCAGCATAACTACAGGAAGTGGGACTAGTCCTGGTGGCCTCAGGAATAAAGTCAGGACAAGAAAGAACCCCTATACAGTGTAAAGCCAGGGAAATGAGACTAATCTCTGGCTGTGGCTATTTCATGCTCTCCCCTTGAAATCCACAAAGGAAGCAGCATCTAAGAAGTTTATCTTTTAATATAGCTTTTCTGGGGGCAAAAGGTGAAGATGTGACCCGAGAGCTGTCTGTGGGTGGGACTAACTGACTGGTTTTCTGGTATCTTCCATTTCTCACCTGGTGGAATATTCATCAACTCCCCACCCCCTAACTTTTTCCAGCTGACAACATAGCGCTGCCCTTCTCCATACGCATTGTTTAATAGTGTAAACCATTGTGTCATGTAAAAATGAGACCAAAAACAGCACATTAGGGAACACAAATATTTCCAAACAAAACCAATATACTGGATTACAGTTTCCAACCTAGGCAGAAATATTAGAAAAGAGGGGCTAAACATAATAATATTAATAGTTACAAATAAACACATGGTATAAGGGAAGATATTCCAAATATGAAACCAGAACAAGGAAACGTTTAAAAATAGGAACCAAGCCGGGCATCTGGGTGGCTCATTGGGTTAAAGCCTCTGCCTTCGGCTCAGGTCATGATCTCAGGGTCCTGAGATCGGGCCCTACATCGGGCTCTCTGCTCATCGGGGAGCCTGTTCCGCCCCCCCCCACCCCGCCTGCCTCTCTGCCTACTTGTGATCTCTGTCTGTCAAATAAATAAGGAACCAAGAAAATACTAAGTATTAAAAAATGTGATAGTTGAAATATAAAATAAAATATGGTGAATAGTATTAAGGAACAAAACATTTTTTTTTAAGATTTTATTTATTTATTTATTTGACAGAGAAAAAGAGATAACACAAGCATGGGGAGTGGCAGTTGAGGGTGAGGGAGAAGCAACCACCCCTGAACAGGGATCCCTATGCAAGGCTTGATCCCAGGACCCAGCTGAGCCAACCAGGCGCCCCATGAGGAATGAATTGAAAAGCAAATCCATAAATTGCAAAGATCAAATAGAGAAAACTTTCCAGAAGGATTCTGAAAAATCCAGTTTATATCCTTCAAAATGTATGTTAAATGTTACTTTAAAGATAAAAATGAATGTAAAAAGACACACTACATAAATGCTCTTTATTTAAAAAGTTAACATGGCTCTATAAATATCTGAGAAAAGTTGATTTTTTTTTTTACAGTGGGATATACAGCTGGAAATAAAGAGGGATATTCATCCTGAAGACATAATCATCTCAAATGTTATACACCTAGTAATACAATTTGAAACAGAGACTGATATACATTAAGGGAGACATAGGTAAATACACAGTCATTGATAGAATAACCAAGAAAAAGATTAACAGTATAGTTACAGAAGATTTAACAACACTATCAACAAGACAGCTGGTGTGGCCTAATTAATAAAGAATACTATGTTCATAACCACAGAAAAGATATCATTTTTAAGAGTACTTGGATCTTTCACCAAGGTGGATAATATGCTAATCAATGTGTTTCATATATTTCAAAAGGTTGAAATATTACAAAATATTTTCCAGCACACAGCAGAAACATATTAAAATTGCATTAAAATGTGATCTCTTTGGGCAACTGCATGGCTCAGTTAAGCATCTGCCTTTAGCTTAGGGCATGATCTCAGGATCCTGGAATCTAACCCTGCATGTAGCTCCATGCTCAGCAGGGAATCTGCTTCTCCCACTCCCTCTGCCTGCCTCTTCTGCTCATGCTCTCACTCTTTTTCTTAAATAAATGAATAAAATCTTTAAAAAATTTAATATCTTGGAAAGCTTGAAATATTTGGAAGTTAAGGAGCAAAATTCAAAATCTCATGAATTAATGAAAGCAGCCTTGAAATTTGGAGATACTTTTAACTGAAGGATAGATAAATACAAGAGATAAAAATTTGTTGGACAGGACTAGGAAATATACAGCTTCCAATGTTTATGTAAGAAGTTTGAAATCAATGATTTATTTGAATAATGAAAAATTAATGATTTAAATTTAAAAAATAAATTAAATTTAAATTTGTAAATATAAGGAAAAATAAAGTGACACATAGAAAACCAATGAAGGAATTAACAAAGCCATAATTTGATTATTTGAAAGGAAAAATTAAAATGATAAAAGTTCACCAAAATATATCAAGTGTAACAAGAAAGTAGAAATTGCCAATATTAGGAATGAGAGAAATGACATCACAGCAGATCATTGGACTATTAAAAGGATAATAGTAAAGTAGTAGAAAAACATTATTTCAAAAAATTCAACAGGCCTTCCCAGAGTCCTGAGATGGAGCCCAGCATGGAGCTCCCTGCTGAGCAAGGGAACCTGCTTCTCCCTCTGCCCACTGCTTCCCCTGCTTGTGCTTTCTCTCTGTGTCAAATAAATAAACAAAATCTTTAAAAAAAAATCAATAGCTTAGATAAAATAGAAAAAAAAAACTTTTAAAAGCAATTTAATCAGGAAAATGGAATGGAGGTACTTTCCCCAATTCCCCTCATGAAATACAACTAAAAACTCTATATGGAATATATGTAATAAATACAATAAAAGTCTGAATGGTGGAAAGAAAACACAACTTCTAGGACCTTTAGGTGTCAGTGAAACAGGCTGACTTTTAGGAGTCAGTGAAGACTGAGTAGAGAATGTAGATTTCTGCCTGCGCTAGGAGGTAATGAGGCAATGTCCCCCTTCCACTGTCTGGGTGGTATCAGAAGAAGCCAGCTAAAACAGAAAGCTTAAGTAATATGTTGCTTCAAAATAAGTCAAGCAGAGAAAGTCAATTATATGATTTCACTCAATTGTGCAACATGAGGAATAACAGGGAAGACATAAGGAGAAGGAAAGGAAAAGTGAATTGGGGCAAATTGGAGAATAAGGTGAACCATGAGAGACTGTGGACTCTGAAAAACAATCAGGGTTTTCGAGGAGAGGAGAGTTGGGGGTTATGTGAGCCTGGTGGTGGGTATTATGGAGGGTGCCTATTGCATGGAGCACTGGGTCTGGTACATAAACAATGAATCTTGGAACACTGCATCAAAAATTAATGATGTATTTTATGGTGACTAACATAACACAATAAAAAAAAAGAAACAAACAAACAAACAAAAAAATATCCCAAAGCCCAAGTTTTAATAAGAAATCACCTATCATACCAAGAATGAGGGATATCTTGAGCTGAATAAACAAAACAAAACAAAATCCCCCAAGCCAAAAAAAAAAAAACATATAAAAACAAACCACAGTATTGATGACAGCATTAAGATGACAGGGATTATAGAATTATCTGACAAATGTTTTAAAACAGTCATTATAAAGATGTATAAACAGGGGCACCTGGGTGGCTCAGTGGGTTAGGGGCCTCTGCCTAGTGCTTGGGTCGTGATCCCAGGTTCCTGGAATCGAGCCCCGTGTCGGGCTCTCTGCTCGGCAGGAAGCCTGCTTCCTCCTCTCTCTCTGCCTGCCTCTCTGCCTGCTTGAGATCTCTGTCTGTCAAATAAATAAATAACATCTTAAAAAAATGCATAAACAAGCAATTATTAACAAGCCGGAAACAAATAAACAAACAAACAAAAATAGCTTCACAGCAATAAAAGCAAGTCCCAGTAAGAAATAGAAGACACAAAGAAGGAACAAATGGCAATTTTAGAACTGAAAAATATGGTAACTGAAATTTAAAAAGAAAAGAAACCCTAAAAGATGAAGAGCAGAAGCTCTTTGGAAGAGTGGAATGAAGAAAACAGAGGAAAGAGCCCATACATTTGAAGACAGATCATTGAAATTATTCAGGCAAAATAATCCTAAGAAAATACACTAACACGTAGAACCTCAGCCCCTGTGGGAGTATAACAGAAAGAGAAAAATAGTAACATCCACTTCATTGGCATTCCGGAAAGTGAGGAGAGAGAGGGCAGATATGAAAAAGTAACAAAGAGAAAATGAAAAAAAAATTCATTACAATATCATTCAATGCCAGATTTTAAAAGTATATTTAATGCTGTCAAAAACTAATGATGTGTTTTATGGTGACTAACATAACAAAATAAAATTAAAAAGAAATAATAATGTTGCTGAAACAACTGCATAAACATTTAGAAAAGGCAAGAAATAATGAAAAAAGTAACTAAAATACTTAAAATAGGGTAATTTACAACAGTGCCAAGAAATTAACAATGAATCCAAAAGATATGGGAAATGTCTACAGAAAAAAGTATATTTTTTAGATATAATAAAATAATTACTAAACAAATTAAGAGATAGATGAAACCTTAGGTAGGAAAACAATATTTTAAACATATCAGTTATCCAAAAATTGATCTGTAAAGTTTCAATAAAATCCCTAGAGTTCTTTTGTAATTTTGAAATGATTCTAGAATATGTGTGGAAATGTGCAGCACAGTAAGAGTGATACAAAATTGTATACACTCTTTCGATCAAGAGGGAGACCTATTTCCCTTTCTCTTGTATTTTGGTGGCCTGGCCAATGGGCTGATGTTAAGCAGTTTGTAGGCCTAGCCTTTAAGAGAACTCACAGCTTTTGGGCTGGCCCCCTGGAATTCTAAGCCACCATGATAGAAGTCTGCGCACGCTAAGTCTCCCATGCTGTGAAGAAGGCGAAACTAATGAGAGAGAGAGAGAGAGAGGCAGACAGGCAGATATTACTTGATTACTTCTGGTCAGCCCCTAACCATTTGAGTTAGTTCAGCAGAAACTCCAGAGACATCAAGGGATAGAGACCAACTGTACCCTGTCTAAATTCTTAACCTACAGAGTGGTGAGAAATAATCAATAATAATAATAATAATAATAATAGTTGTTGTTATTATTATTATTATTAATAGTTATTGTTATTATTATTATTTTTAAAGATTTTATTTATTTATTTGACAGAGATCACAAGTAGGCAGAGAGGCAGGCAGAGAGAGAGAGGAGGAAGCAGGCTGCCCGTGGAGGAGAGAGCCTAATGTGGGGCTTGATCCCAGAATCCTGGGATCATGACCCGAGCCGGAAGCAGAGGCTTTAATCCACTGAGCCACTCAGGCACCACTATTATTATTATTATTATTGCTGTTTTAAATCATTAAGGTTTTAGGGTAGTTTGTTATATAACAATATGTACATAGAACCATATGAAAATACAGTAGGATTATTACAAAAAGAAAAGGTAAGTAATGACGAACACAGAATTCAAGACAAAGCTCAATTTAGATTGGGCAGCATGGCAGATGTGCCCATTAGTTGGATACTAGTGAGATACAGGTTATTACTAAAGGTTGTAGATTTTGTTTTGGGTAGTGGTTTTTCAAGTACTGACAAATTATTAAAAATGAATAATTAACTAACTAAATCTTAACCTTCATTTATTTTAATTGTGTTATGTGTGGGCTAATAAGAATGTGTTATAAACCAATTATTGTAATTATTCCAGTTTTCATCCCATGGTGTATCCAATAAAAAAAATTACTATCTATGGAAATAGTATAGTAGATTTTATAAAATTTCAAATCTCAAATATTATTATGAGCTGCTAGAATTTTTAGTCTTTTTTTTTTCTTACTCTTTCTCTTGTCTTTTATTACCTTGCTTCAGGGTTAAAAGTGCTTTTCCAAGAAAAATAAAATACACATTTAATTTCCTTATACTGCAGTTACAAAATGATTTATAGGAATTTCAACAGATGGAAAATGTTGACAGAATTTAATATAACTCTTTCTTGTAGTTATTATTTGTTTTATAGAGATGTTAATCTTAAGGACAGGTTAAATCATTAAGTTCCTTCCAGGAATAAATCCAGATGAAGTACACAAATTTCCAGTGACATATACTTGTAATAATTTACTTTAGTGAAAACCTTTATCATAACAGACTAAATTGTGTAGTGGTTCCTAGAAATGTTTTTTTTTTAAAGAATGCAGATTTCATAACAGCCTATTTTTCAAATGCAGCTTTTATTGTATAAATAAGACTGTAGCAGTAAAAAAAAAAAAAGTTTTAAAAAAAACTTAAGAAAGCTTCCAACAAACCATTTTAAATTGTTGATATTTTTGTGTATTTTTAAATACATACTTTAAAATTTTATAGCAGTATAATATGCATAAGCATATATCCCACAGAATACTATCCCCAATACACTCAAGGCATATATCCCTTACAATACCATCTCTATTAAGAAATGTAACACTAACATTACTCTGGAAGACTCAGTCATAGGTCCTTACAAATTTCTTTCTTCCCAAAGGAAACCATTATATGATATCTAAAAGCATAGCTGAGTTTTGCATGTTTGGGAATGCATTTCAGTAGAATCATAGAGCCTGACTTTTTTTCAAAATATGTTGGTGATACTTTTGCATGAATCTGAATGTGGCAGATGGTACCCTTTCATTGCTGTCTAGTATTTAACTGAGTGGACATATCAAACTGCACCTTTTCTTCTGGCAGGTAGTTAGTATCAAAGTAGATCATCTTTGAACAATCTGGGACTAAGTCGATCAGAAGCTAGTTTTCAATCTCTGTAAAGGCTGAAGTATTTTTTGTTTGCTTCTCCTAACACAGGGCATTCTTACACAGGTCCCAAATAATACTTGGGAGTTTATTAGACTCCCCTCCTTCTTGGGGGACACTTAATTCCAATTTTTGCCTTTAGTACTTGTGAAACTACTGAGACCTCTGCTCAGCTTCTTAAAGTCCGTTGAAACCTAAGAATTGCCAAGTGCCTGGAGGAGAATGTTGAGGGAAATGCCAAGCTCCCCTCTGTGTCGTCCCTTTCTCTCTGGGATGCTGGACCTCTACTCTAGTTCTTGTTGCTTCAGCTATTCTCAAAACCCTTTAATAGATCACATTTTTTTTTACTTTAAAAAAAATTTTTTTATAAACATATATTTTTATCCCTAGGGGTACAGGTCTGTGAATCGCCAGATTTATACACTTCATAGCACTCACCATAGCATATACCCTCCCCAATGTCCATAACCCCACCCCCTCCCTCCAGCAACCCTCAGTTTGTTTTGTGAGATTAAGAGTCACTTATGGTTTGTCTCCCTCCCAATCCCATCTTGTTTCATTTATTCTTCTCCTACCCCTTAACCCCGCATGTTGCATCTCCACTTCCTCATATCAGGGAGATCATATTTAAATAAATATATATGATGAAAATAGAATAGCATCTATTATATACGTATAAATGTATGTGTGCATGCTATTTGTGTATATATTATGTGTATATACTATATGTGTATATTATTTCCATGTGTATATATACATATAATACCCAACTCTATATTCTCCCCTTTTGTGTTGCTCCACTTAATGTTCAGAGTAATTTTCTCCACAATTCTACTAGTCAATTTCCCATCCCCCGAGAACTTGTACAAAGCCTGGAGCACAAACAATTCTAAATATTTGTTGAATAAACGGGCAAATTCTCCTGAACCCTCTCTCACTCCTTTTACTGAAATATCAAGAAACCTTTGCTCACTGCACTCACCGGGCATCTTCAATCTCTTAACCATCTATAGTACCTGAAATCTCACTCTCTATGAAATGACCTTGTTACCTTCCACCTATTTCAAGGATATGTTTCATATACTCCATGTATTTCATAAGTGAGAAAACTGCTAGTTCACCAAAGATGGTTTTAAAACTATTGCTTTTTTCACTTCTATTTCTTTTGACTTCATTGCTGCTCAGCTATCACCTTTTGGTCTTACTCATCTTTGATATCTAATGACTTTTGATCTAACAAACACGGAAAAGCTGCATAGCATAGTTCTTCCTCAAACCCATTTTCCTTTTGTCTGGGTCTTATAGCTAGATTCTTGTCCCAGCCTCCCTTACTGCTACATGGGTCCATGTGACTGAATTTGGCCAATGGAGTTCCAAGGATGTGATGTTATCATTTCCAGTTTGGCCCCATAAATTCTCCACTGTTTCTCTTCCTCCCTCTTCCAGCAGGATGTTGGTTTCCGTAGTAACACTGCAACTTAATATAGAAAATGGAAGACCCCCCCCCCCTTCATCTTGTGTCTCTGAATGGCTGTGTGGAGCAGAGCCCCTTGTTGCTGATTGGATTTCAAATAAACTACAATATGTTTGTAACCTCTGAGATTTGAAATTGACATGTTACTACCCTTAGAATTACCTTTGGTAATGCACCATGCTACATCTCCATATTGATAAATTCTGCTATAATTCTAGAAATTATAATTCTAGTATCATAGTTCTTGGACTTTATCATGAGATAGCATGGTAATGGTAACAAACTTTACTTCCATTTCAGAAAACTAGAAAACCTAACACATTCTGTAATATGAAGCTGTTGTACATCTAATTATTTCTATAATTTGTAACCTTAGCTATTTTTATTAATTTTTTTAATTTTATTTTTTTCAGTGTTCCAAAATTCATTGTTTATGCACCACACCCAGTGCTTCAAGCAATATGTGCCTTCCAACCAATCTTTTAACCTGTCCTTAACTCTCCTTCTATTGTTTTCCATAATTATTCTGAGTCCTCTCCTCTCACCTCAAACTTTTCCTCTCATATTTTTAGTGTAGATTTTTTTTTGTTTGTTTGTTTGTTTGCTTTGTTTTGTGGGTTTTTTTTTTCCCTCTTTAGCTTATTAAGATATCACTAGTGGAGGACTGGTCTGCTACATGCTCATCCACCAAAACTGGAAGCATCCCTTGCCTGGTACCTAATTCCTATCCTCTCATATTTTTAGAATAGGCTTCTTCTTTGAGACAGTTGAAGCCATCATATATTTCTCCCACAATAAAATATTTGAATTATTTTATTTCTCATACCAAACCCTCTTCTACCTCAGTGACTTAGGGAATACATTGCAGATCCTGAAGATCATTTGACTTAAGTCATTTAAACTCTTTATCTGTAAAATGGGAATTAAAGTCTTTGAACTGACTACTTAGATCTATTATGATGGCCAAATAAAGTGTATATATATATATGTATATATATATATATATATATATATATATATATATATAAAACAATCTTTACTTTTTAAGGGATTATTGCAATTTTTATCCATGATGCTGTACTATTTTTATTTCTAGTTAGGCACTGTTTAAACATGCATCCCCAATCATCAAATATGGTTTATTATGTAAAATTCCAAAATGTTAAGTTGTAAGTTTTATGGGAACAAAATTCTCTGTGGTCAGGATGTTGGTCATTATTTCTTAGTTTTATCATCATAAATTAAGTCCTATGTTTAGTCATTCCTTGGATATTGTGTTCATAAGGGTACACATATATGTCCTTCCTCATTGCCTCCAGATGCAGCAAATAAACAATTTCTTCAGTGCTATTTCCACAGTTTTAATTTATAGGCTGAAATTAAACTAATAAATATCATTTATAACCCTACCAGATAATTCAGTTGACAACTTCTTTCATAGTGTATATGTTCAATGAACATGTTTGAATATCTATTATCTTCAAGGAGCTGTTCCTCTGAAGGATATATCAGGAGATATGTCTCCTAAATATATCTCCTGATTTTAGGAGGATTAACTAAAATGCAACTCCCATCAACTGACCAAATTGGAAGATGCCATCTATAAGATTCATACAGTTTCTCCAGCTGCACCTTAGAACTCATTCCAGATTTCTCTATCTCCCTCAGCTGCTACATCCAATCAGTTAGCAACTCTGACAATTTCATGAGATAAATATTTCTCAGAGGTGTGCCTTCTTCGTTAAGGTCTCTAGCATTTGTCTCTACATAACTTGACCCTGCATATATCATAAGTTTTATGTCATTTAACCATGACTTTTAACATTATATTAAAGTCATGGAGAACATGTTATAGTTCTACAAATGTATTATGATTTTCTACATTTCCATGGTGGTACTCACATGGTTTTCTCTCACCAGAATGCCCATTCTTTTGTTTTTCTTTTTTTTTTTCTAACTTTTTGTTTAAATTTTAGTTATTGATATATAGTGTAATATTGGTTTCAGGAGTAGAACTAAGTAATTCATCACTTACATATAACAACCAGTGCTCATGATAACAACTGCCCTCCTGAATGCCCATCTCTTATCCCCCACCCCCCACCCACCTCCCTCCTATAACCCTCAGTTTGTTCCCTATCATTAAGTGTCTCTTGGCTTCCCTCTCACTCCTTCTCTCTTTTTTCCCCTTCCCACATCTGTTTTGTTTCCTAAATCCCACATATTCATGAAATCATATCAACCAACTGATTGCCTAAGTAATATCACTTAGCATAATACACTCTAGCTCCATCCACATCATTACAAATCAAAAGATTTCGTTGTTTTTGATGGCTTAATAATATTCCTATATGGTATATCTATACCACTTTTTCTTTATCCATGCATCAGTTGATAGACACCTGGGCTCTCTCCATAGATTGGCAATTGTTTATGATGATGCTATGACATTGAGGTGCATGGACCCTTTTAAATATGTATTTTTGTATTATTTGTGTAAATACCTAGTAGTGCAATTGCTGGATCAGAGGGTATTTCTATTTTTAACTTTTTGAGGAAACTCTGTACTGTTTTTCATGATGGCTGAACCAGTTTGCATTCAATCAACTGTGCAGGAGGGTTCCCCTTTCTCTGCACCCTTGCCAAAATTAGTTGTTTCTTGTGTTGTTAATTTCAGCCATTCAGGCAGGTGTGTCTTGTTATCTCATCATGGTTTTGATTTGTATTTCTTTGGTGATTAGCGACGTTGAGCATCTTTTCATACATCTGTCAGCCATCTGGATCTCTTCTCTGGAAAAATGTCTATTCATGTTTTCTGTCCATTTCTTAACTAGATTATTTGTTTTTTGAGTGTCGAGTTTGTTAAGTTCTTTATAGATTGTGAATACTAATCCTTCATCAGATATGTCATTTGCAAATATCTTCTCCCATTCTGTAAGCTGCCTTTTAGTTTTGTTGATTGTTTCCTTTCCTGTACAGAATCTTTTTATCTTAATGAAGCCCTATTGGTTCATTTTTGTGTTTGTTTCTGTTTCCTCCAGTGATGTGTCTAGTAAGAATTTGATATGGCCAAGGTCAAAGAGGTTTCAGCCTATGTTCTCCTCTAGGATTTTGATAGTTTCCGGTCTCACATTTAGGTCTTTCATCCATTTTGAGTTTATTTTTGTGTACAGTATAAGAAAGTGGTCCAGTGTCATTTTTCTGCATGTTGTCCAGTTTTCCCAACACCATGTTTTGAAGGGACTGTGTTTTTTCCCATTGGATATTCTTTCCTGCTTTGTTGAAGATTAGTTGACCATATTGTTGCACACCCATTTCTGGGTTTTGTATTCTGTTCCATTGATCTATGTGTCTG
Organism: Mustela nivalis; assembly: GCF_964662115.1. NCBI lineage: Eukaryota > Metazoa > Chordata > Mammalia > Carnivora > Mustelidae > Mustela > Mustela nivalis. The sequence goes on along the minus strand of NC_139023.1, from coordinate 159,667,769 downwards.
TTTTTGTGGTATTACCATATTGTCTTGATGACTACAGCTTTATAATGTATTTTGAAGTCTGGAATTGTGATGCCACCCACTTTGCTTTTCTTTTTTGGGATTGCTTTCATTATTTGGGGTCTTTTGTGGTTCCACAAAAATTTCGGGACTTTTTGTTCCAACTCTGCAAAAAATGCTGTTGCTATTTTGATAGGGATTGCATAAAATGTGTAGGCTGTGTTGGGTAGTATAAACATTTCAAAATATTTGTTCTTCCAATACATGAACATAGAATTTTTTCCCATTTCTTTGCATCCTCTTCAATTTCTTTCATAAGTGTTCTGTAGTTTTCAGAGTACAGATCTTTTACTTCTCTGTTAGGTTTACTCCTAGGTATCTTATGGCTTTTGGTACAATTGTAAATGGGATTGATTCCTTGATTTCTCTTTCTGCTGCTTCATTATTGGTGAATAGAAGTGTAACAGATTTCCTTACACTAGTTCTATATTCTGAAGCTTTGCTAAATTCATGTATGAGTACTTAGTAATTTTTTGGTGGAGTCTTTTGGGATTTCTACATAGAGTATCATGTCATCTGAGAATAGAGAAAGGATGATTTTTTCCTTATCAGTTTCAATGTTTCCTACTTCTTTTCTTTGCCTGATTGCTAAAGCTAGGACTTCCCATACTACATTAAAAAAACAGTGGTGATAATGAACATCCTTATCTTGTTTCTCACCATAGGGGAAATGTTCTCAGTTTTTTTCTACTGAGAATGAATGATACTAGCTGTGCGTTTTTCATTCGTGGCATTTATGAGGTTGAAATATGTTCCATCTATCCCTACTTCGTTGAGGGTTTTTATCAAGAATGGACGCTGTAGGCATTCCTGGGTGGCTCAGCGGGTTAAGCCTCCACCTTCAGCTCAGGTCATGATCCCAGGATCCTGGGATCGAGTCCCACATCAGGGTCTCTGCACATCAGGGAGTCTGCTTCCTCCTCTCTCTCTCTGCCTACTTGTGATCTCTCTCTCTCAAATAAATAAAGAAATTCTTAAAAAAAAAGAATAAATGCTGTATTTTTTCAAGTAATTTTTCTGTATCTATTGAGGGGACTATAAGGTTCTTATCCTTTCTTTTATTAATGTGGTGTATCATGTTGATTGCTTTGTGAATGTTGAACCACCCCTGCATCTCAGGAATAAATCCCACTTGATAATGATAAATAATTCCTTTAATGTACTGTTGTATTTGATTTTCTAGCATCTTCTTGAGAATTTTTGCATTCATGTTCACCAGAGATAATGACTTCTAATTCTTTTTAGTGTGGTTTTGTCTGGTTTTGGAATAAAGTAATGCAAGCCCATAGAGTGAGTCTGGTAGTTTTCCTTCCACTTACAGTTTTTGGAACAGTTTGAGAAGAATAGGTATTAGCTCTTCTTTAAATGTCTGATAGAACTTCCCTGGGATGCCGTCTCATCCTGGACTTCAGTTTGTTGAGAGATTTTTGATTACTGATTCAATTGCTTTGATGATTATAGGTCTGTTCAATTTTCTATTTCTTCTTGTTTCAGTTTTGGTAGTTTGCATGTTTTTAGGAATTTATCCATTTCTTCCAGATTGCCCAGTTTGTTGATGTAATTTTTCGTAATATTCTCTTATAATTGTATTTCTGTGGTGTAGGTAGTGATTGCTCCCCTTTCATTTGTAATTTTACTTATTTTGGGTCCTTTCTCTTTTCTTTTTGGTAAGTCTGGATAAGGGTTTATCAATTTTTTTTAATTCTTTCAAAGAACCAACTCCTCGTTTTGTTGATCTGTTCTATTGGTTCTTTTTTGTTTGTTTCTATATGATTTATTTCTGCTCTAATCTTTATTATTTCTCTTCTTGTGCAGGCTTTAGGCTTTATTTCCTATTACTTTTCTAGGTACTTATGGTGTAAGGTTAGGTTGTGTATTTGAAACTTTTCTTGTTTCTTCAGGTAGGCCTGTATTGCAATATACTTTCCTCTTAGGACCACATTTGCTGTAGCCCAAAGATTTTGGACTGTTGTGTTTTCATTTTCATTGCTTCTATATATTTATGCCCCAAACTTGGGAGCACCTAAATATATAAATCAATTAATAACAAGCATAAAAAGCACATTGATACTAATACAATAATAGGGGACTTTACAATAGTAGGGGACTTTAACACCACTTACAGCAATGCTCAGATCATCTAAGCAGAAAATCAACAAAGAAACAATGGTTTTGAATGACACACTAGACTAGATGGACTTAACAGATATATTCAGAAGATTTCATCTTATAGTAGTAGAATAAACATTCTTTTCAATATCTGTACCCTCCCCCAGATAAGGGAAGTTTTCCAGTATAATTTGCTCAAATAATCCTTTATCTTCTTCTGGGATTCCTTTCTTACAAATGTTATTATGCTTTATTGAGTTGCTGATTTCCCCAAGTCTACATTTCGTGATCCAATACCTTTCTTGACCTCGTTTTTTCAGCTTCATTATTTTCCATAATTTTGTCTTCTATACCACTGATTTGTTCCTTTGCTTCATCCTTCCTCATTGTCTTTGCATCCATTTGGTTTTGCATCTTGGTTATAGCATTTTTAATTTCAGCGTGACTAGTTTTTTGTTTTTTTATCGCTGCAGTAAGGGATTCTCTAGTGTCTTCTATGCTTTTCTCAAGCAAAGCTAGTACACTTATAATTATTTTTTAAAATTCTGGTTCGAACATCTTACTTGTATTTGTAGTGATTAAATTCCTGGCCAAGACTTCTTCCTATTCTTTCTTTTGGGACAATTCCCCCATCTTATCACCTTGTCTGGGTCACTGTTTTTGGGTGTGTGGAATTGTTAGGAAAGTCTGTTTTATTCCTGCTCCTGAGAGTAATGACTATGTTATGAAGAGGTCCAAAACAAAACAAGGCAAAAACAAACAAACAAAAAAGAAGCTAGATCCTAGGTGTGTTGTGGCTTGCTTGTTAAAAGAAGATAGACACAGGGTGGAGGGGGAGGAAATAATAAATTTTAAAATACTAAAAAGAAATTCTTTCAAAAAGTATGCTAGATTCTAGGTGTGTGTTGGTCTATTCATTAAAAGAAGTTAGATTAAAAAAAGAGAAGGGGGAGCTAGATCCTATTTCCCCTAGAGTTGAAGCTTTGTGGCACTCTATGATCAGTAGACAGTGTGTGTAAGGAATTTGTGCTAGCCTCCTGGGGAAGGGACCCGTTGCTCTGATTCTCAGATGAATTTGCCCTAATGAGGATGCACCTGCAGGGCATGGGGTGGGGAGAGCACAGATCTGGCCTCCACTGTGTGATGCTGTTTTGCTCCCTAAGTCAATCAGTGCTGATGGGTGTAGAGAATGGCATTACCCCACTTTCTCATCCCTAGAGCAGGGACCTCATTCCCACTGCTCTTCAGGAAGCCCTCTCAGAAGAGCAAACAATTAGCTCTCTTGTGTCCCGGGCTTCTGCCATATTCCTGCCTTCACCTTGCCTGTTTCTGAGCTGTCTACCTGCCAGGAGGCATACTATTTGTTTTATTTCAGGCACAAGTGGCTAGGTTTCAAAACTCCAAATATTAGAGACCTACATGGTCTGGACCTATGTTGATCATTTGGGGGAAGGGTCTTATTGTACTGTTACCAGTGGCTTCTTGTCTCAGAAATCAGTTGTACAACCATGAAGCAATTCAGAATTTATGATAAAGTGCAGCTAAAAGCTGACATGAAAGTCTGCTGCCCTCAGGTGGTGTCTTTGTTCCTATGTCAGGGCATAGGGAAGCATGCTGGTGCTACTGGTTCTTTTGCCCATGGAGAGCCTGTGCCACCACTCCCAAATATACTCCAAGGAGCTTCCCTGTGACCCCGGGGATCCTTAGACCACACTGCCCACTCCTGGGTCTCCACTCTCCTTCCCCACTGGTGTACCACTGATTCAGCCAGGCACAACCCTAGCCATTATGCAGACCTCCAAAACTTCAGACTCTGTGCTCTGTTTATAAAACTTACAGTATTTAGGGGTGCCTGGATGTCTCCTTCAGTTAGGCATCTGACTCTTGATTTCAAATAAGGTCATGATCTCAGGATCATGGGAACAAGCCCTGACTTGGTCTCCATGTTCTGTAGGGAGCCTACATGGGATTCTCACCCTCTCCCTCTGCCCTTCCCCATTCATGCTCTCCTTCACTCTAAAATAATTCAATAAAATTTAAAAACAAAACCAAAAAACTTGTGGTTATTGGCTCCTCCCCTTTTCCCAGTCAATGGTTTTGTAAAAGTTTCTCTTATGCAATTCCTTCCATGTGTTTTCTCTCCCTCCCTCTCTCTCTCTTTGATAGTTATCTGGCTGTGTTCAAGGGATGAGGCAAGCTTTGGGTCCCCTTACTCCACCATCTTAACTCCTCCTTCCTATTTTATTTCATCTAATATTATCTAGTTCTCTCTACTCACCAAATGATGGGCTTCTAAAATCTACTCCAACACAATGTAAAAACTTCAATTGTCATGTGTAGCATTTATATAAATTTTATCTGTTTATAGATTTACTTTAATTAGATCTTGTTGCAGGAATACCTCAATAGTAAGGATAATATCAGGGTCATCTTGGAATGCCCAGAAATGTAGTATTAACTTAGTATAAACTCAAAGTTAAGATAACTTACCTTGCAATACTGTTGGATAATTAATAAGCAATGAAATTCCTCTTAATAGAGTGAAAGTAGAATTTTCAACTGCAACAATAGTTGCTGAAATGTAATAAAACAGCTCCCAAATACTGAAAGACATAACTTATAATTCTGAAACTATTTCTAGCTAAACTACCACTAAAGAATAAGGTAAAATACTATCAGCAAAAATTAAAAAAAAAACATAAAAGTGCTTATCTAAGAAAATTTTAATGAAGTGTTTATCAAAGAACACAGTTAACCCAGAATGACACAGGTTTGTTTAAATTGCACAGGTATAAATTCCACTTATAACTAGATTTTTTTTTTTGAGAAAAACATAGTATAATACTGTAGATCTATTTTCTCTTCCTTATGATTTTCTTAACACTTTCTTTTCTTTGTCTTACTTTAAGTATACAGTACATACTACATCTGATATACAAAATATCATGTGTATATGTATATCATATTTATATGTATAAGTGTTAATTAACTATGCTATTGGTAGGTTTCTGGTCAACAGTAGACTAAATTCAAAAGTTTTACCCAGATTTTCAACTGCACAGAGGGTCAGCACCCTAATCACCACATTGTTCAAGAGTCAACTATATGGTTCACTAGGAATTTCTAGTTTTTTAAAAATTCACTAGGAATTTCTGTTTTTTTAAAAAGAACTGATGTTAAAAGAACCTGTGAGCAAGGAAGGTGGTATATATGTAGTGATTTCAATTAGCCTCATCTGTATAAAACACACAACTAATGATAATGACTAACTTGGTCATGAGAATCATGATAGAAAGAAATATCTGACAACAACATGTAAGGTGGCAAGGAGTGGGTTATGGTAAGAGTTAAACTGTGCCAAAGCCTTTATTATTTGATACTAGAGATGTTTATTAATATTATATTCTGTTAAATTTTAATGGCAGCCCCTATAGAATGTTGACTTTCTGGATCAGCAAAATAAATATAAAATTACAAAGAACACTTAAATGATTTAAAAGAATCTAGGAGGTCAGAAAACAGGCTAGACATAGAGAAGTAACTATAAAATGTACAATTATGTCCCAGTAAGTCCCCAAATATATTGGGAAAAGTAGCCTCAGCAGTTAAAGAGCATAGATTTCTAGATTGAGAGAACTATAAAGTGAAATGTAATTTGGTGATAACTCTCAGAGAAGTATTGTGTAAATGTATATGAAGAATCTCACATCAATTTACCGTTTTAAACTAAGTAATACCATTTCTAGCACCTAGTAATTTATCCATAAGAGGTAATTAGAAGTGGCAATTGAAGAAATATACACATACTGAGACATGCATAAAACACAAAAATGCTTCATGCTGTGCAAAAAAATGGGTTCTCAAAACCCTTTATACAATAAGAACTAAAGTTTATAAATTTTAATTTTCTTTTATTTCTTTTATTAGCAAATAGAAAGATATAAAAATGTCATAATGTTAAAGGAAGTTCTTTCCTGCTAATGAACTGTTGGGTAATTAACTTTTTTTCTTCAATATCCTCTTGATATTTATGATCGTGAAAATGCATTATTTTTGTAATCAGAAAAATACTATGATTTTTTTGCAGTAGTGTGCTTCAAATGTACTTCATATACAGGATAATTTGGTTGAAGCTCATACTGCCAAGAGAATTTACATTACACATTTCTTCTATAGTCTTACATGTGTATGTGTCATGCATGTGTGTGTATTATCTTGTACAAACTTTATAAAAAGCATGAGGTAGGTGTTGTTATTACCAGTTTTTACAGATAAAGAGACTAAAGGTCAGAGAGATTATAATATGCAAGTTTTTAAGACTTTACCTAATAGTTGTTTTGTAGAGTCTGTGTTCTTTGTGCCAATTTCTCAAAATATATATGGACTACTAATATATATATTTTTAAATTTATAGATCAATTTTTATAAGATTACCGAATGGCAGTTGTGGTGGTTCAGTTTGGTGAGTAGGCAAATATGTACACAGGGATCTCAGTCTCAGTTGATGTTTTCCCACCACTATAGGAACACCAGGTCCAAGCAGCTGTCCAGATATAAATTCTTTAACAATCTGTAACCGCAGATATAAACACCTCTCTTAAATAAGGAACATTCTCATGATCTTGACACTGCAATTTCCCAACATCATTAAGAAACATTCCCTAATTTCACAAAGAATGCTTGATGTTTTTCTTGTTTTTTTTTTTTTTTTTTTTGGTGGTGGTGATGTGTTTTTTTTTTTTTTCCCCTTCCAGTTTGTAAAGAGAACTGGGGGAAGATAAAACTGGACTTCTAGAGAGACCAGTTTCGTGCTGTGTGGGACTTCTCAGCTATCTGCAGCAGGCAACATGTCTTTGGCACTACTCTCTGTCCTCTGGCTCATCATTCACACTCAAGGTAAGCACTAAAATACCGACATTTTATACAAAAGTCAAATTATTTAATGCATTTTTAAAGTAACATTGAGAAAGTAGCATTCTTATATTACTGAAGGATCACTACAGTTTGCATTTGGGTATATTTACTCAATTTACATAAACTCCATGCTCATGGTCAAGGTGTTGTGATTGGTATAATAATTTAGTTAGGATATACCTGAAATTTTACTTCTCATTCAATAATGCTACTAGATCTATAATTGTATTTTCTAAAACACACACACCAAATAACACAAGAGGATTAACTTCCAGACCAGAAATCGAGAATTTTCTTGCCATCTCCAATGTTATCTTGAATAACATTGATTATTTTCTACTCCATAAGGAGAAAATCATCTATCAAGACACAATTTGACTGAAAACTGTGCCAGGATGGATGACAAGGGAGACGTTTAACTAAAATTAGCATTAAATTAGACATAAATATAGTATTAACCAAATTAAAACTTAATTGACCAACCGAAGAGTTAAAGACTAAAATCTCCTAAAATTTATTCTAATCTCAACCCCAGCAACTCTTTCCATTAATTGGATTCATATTCTCCACTGATTAAAGAAAAACTTACAGTAATATATTTATAAATTTCCTGTTCTCCTGTGTAACGAATCCTTTTTGGGATAATATCATAGCAGAACTCTGGGGACTGAGGAGGAGGGAAAGTCTGGTTGATAATTTTCCTTCAGGTTCTCCACGTCAGCCAAGTATTAAACTGTTTGATGTTCCCAAAGTCACCCTGTCTTTCAGTGGAAAATTGGCTCTAAGCACAGACATTTATCTTTGAAAATGGGAGCATTTAAAAATAAAACTGACCTTATGATTGAACAATTAAAAGAAAAAGTAGATAAGCTGCATCTGCCATCTTCCTAGACTGGTGCTACATAATTTTTACATATTTTATGTTATTCAATTTTTAAAGTAACCTCCATTTTAGGTAAGTAAACTGATAGGAAAGCAAAATAACTTCTATAAGGTCATTTAGGTAGGACTTGAGACCATATCTTTTGGCTCTGATATCAGTTCTTTTCCTACTATACACAAGTAAAATACAAAATTCTCTATGTAATTATCATACCAAGTGTATCAAGAAGGACATTTAGCCTACTTGCTATCTAATTTTCCTACTTGCTATTTGATACTTTGAAATTGCCCCAGCAGTGGATAACAAAACTTTGTTCATATGAAATCTGAAGTCTTGAGGCAAAGGCTAATGAAAGAAAGAATATAATGGTTTATTGTTATACTTAGAAATAAAATAGTGGTTAGTAGAGTCTTCCCTAATAATGAGGTATTACCTGCTTATGACAAATTTTATCTTTGGAAGGGGTAGTCAGGGGTTACACCACAAAGAGAAAAAGACATAGAAAGGAAAAACAGATCTCTGAGAACACTGAGAGAAAAATCTACAATTCTGAAGAGGACTACAGTGGAAGAGGGAAATGGACTACAGGGCAGACTCCTGGCTTCTATAATCTCCCATGTACTGAGAAATCATCTGAAGAATTATTTCATCATCTCCCTGTCTTTCCAGAATAAGTAAATAGAGCAAAATAAAATTTCTTTGTTATCATAGCTGATAGGAAAAGGGAGAAGGAGAAACTTGCTTTTCTTTTCTTTTCTTTTCAAGATTTTATTTATTTATTTGACAGACAGAGATCACAAGCAGGCAGAGAGGCAGGCAGAGAGAGAGTGGGAAGTAGGCTCCCTGCTGAGCAGAGAGAGCCTATGTGGGGCCTGGTCCCAAGACCCTGGGATCATGAAATGAGCGAAGGCAGAGGCCTTAACCCACTGAGCCACCCAGGCGACCCAGGACCTTGCTTTTCTTAATACTTAATTTCTGGAAGAGAATTCAGTCTTTCATGCCATTTCAACAAAGCCAACCAACCAACCCAAACCAAAACAAAACCCAAGACCTTTAAATGTGTTATATTAATATTATCTCTTTTCTCTAGCAATAGCCATAAATCAAACATCTGAATTAGAGCTCTATGAAGTAGTTCATCCTAAAAAACTACACATTTTACACAAAAGGGAAATACAGAGCAACCAAACAGAGAATGGCAAAGAGGTAAGTAATGTGAATGATAGTGGGATTTCACAACGATAGAGCCAATAAAGTGCCTTTTTACTAATAGAGGTAATGCCTAACAGTTTAATTTTGAAGGCCATATCCATAGCTCCTCTTTGTCCAGGAAAGAATACAGGATTCTCAGAAACACATTTAAACAGTAGGAAGAGAGTTAACTGTTTCAATTGATCAGAAAGAATAAAGCTGCTTAGACATTTCTCCAAGTTTGGAGGCTAAGGGGAGAGCATAGGAAAGGAAGCATTTCTAGAATGTTTCTAGAAAGAAATGTTTCTTGCTAAGTTCACCAAACCATACCCTCACTTCCTGTCCCACAGAATTTCCTTTTCCTTGGTCATTTTGTCTATAACAGAGAGTTCGATATTATATCATTAATTAGCAAGATTTATAAAATTTATTAAAGATATTAACTCTCTGTTACATTGTTACCAATATTTATAATTTTTACCTTAGTTCTTAGTAGTTCTTAGTTTATTTTCTTTAGTATATTTTGTTTGGTTTTAAAGTAATAAAAATAAGTGCCTTATTATATCACTAGTGATCCTTTAGGAAACACAGGACAGTATATTGTATAGTTAGGCAAGTAATAAGCCCCTATCTTACACAGTAAAGTTAGTTTAATCTGTGAGTATTTTTGCTGTATTATTGTATTTTTTGGAAATCCATCTTAATGTATGATTTGTGCTTTATTTTACATATTTTAACTATATATGAGAACTGTTTTAAACTATAGGCACTTGTAATTATTCTTCTATATATGACAGTATCATTATATTATAATTATTTCAGATAGACTCAGAAATACAAATTGATATCAATATATTATTAAATATTTTTAGGAACGATATGAACCTGAACTTCAGTATCAGATAACATTAAATGGAGAAGAAGTTGTTCTTCACCTGCAAAAAAGCAAGTAAGTTGTATTTCCTGAAAGTCTAATCACTAGATTATATTAACAAAATATGGAAAAATAAACCTTCTTGAGACTCTATTTAGTGTGATTTGAGATAGAAGACATGAAACGTTGAGTTTTAGATGTTAATTAGATTGCGTTAATGTTAGCTAAGACGGTTGTTGCTTTCTAAGGAAATCACATGCAAAATATAAACAAAGAGCAACACAGATAATTTTTCTTCCTTAATACTTCTAATTAATTGAAAATCTTTTCTACCCATATGAACTCAAATTTTTGACATAGCTTCCCACTATTTTTCTAAGAACATTTGTAAGGGTCATTCAGGGCATAGAGCCTGGGGATGTGACTTCACCAAATTCTACATCTCTCTGATACAATGGTCTTTTATGCATGTTTGGAACCCAGCACCCTTCAGGGTCCCTCTGGAGGCTGGGGTTTTGATGCAAAGAATCCCAGAATAACCCTTTTGAGAATAGAGAATTTGCAGCTGAAAGGTATCTAGGGGCATTTATTCCCTTGAATCTTATGGGCATAATTAATGCTTTGATTTGCTTCAGCAACAGAGTTTCAGTGTTGGAAAAGGGTCAATGAGTCAGAATGTCTGTTGTTTCTCACTGTCTCAGGAACATTATCCCTTATTACCACCCTAAGTGTACCTTGCAATTTTCTGAAATTTGCAGACACATCCTAAGGCCAGACTACACTGAAACATATTACTCACCCAGAGGAGAGGAAATCACTACAGACCCTCAGAACATGGTAGGTTCTGAATGCTTTCTAGGATTCTTTCTGGGATCTGGCACTTATGTTGCAAGATGCATAGTTGTGAGGACAATTAAAAAGAAATTAAAGATGGGATTGGGAGGGAGACAAACCATAAGTGACTCTTAATCTCACAAAACAAACTGAGGGTTGCTGGGGGGAGGGGGTTTGGGAGAAGGGGGTGGGATTATGGACATTGGGGAGGGTATGTGCTTTGGTGAGTGCTGTGAAGTGTGTAAACCTGGTGATTCACAGACCTGTACCCCTGGGGATAAAAATATATGTTTATAAAAAATTATATAAAAAAAAAAGAAAGAAATTAAAGGACTTGGAAAGAAAGTGCTTGTCTCTGACCAATGAAACAACAGATGAGAAGATGAAAAAAAAATCATAGTCATCTTTTTTTTTAAGGTAAAGATAGGAGGAGGCTTCCAAGTATTGCATTTGTAGAAGCAACCACAAGTTCACTTCCCTCTAAATGATCTTGTCAAAAGTTAGAAATATTCTGCCCAGTAGCTTCTTGAAACATCATATAGCTATTTACTATTTTTGAATAATATATGCATATATCCTGAGGTCAGAAATGGAATATTAATCACTTAATTAATATAATTTTATATCTCATTAAACCACCATGCCATAGATATATCAAGGCCTAGATGTCAGACATAGAAAATCAACGCCAAGGTAAGAACAGGAAGTGAATACAAAAAGATAATCATGGAGTGTTACCAAGCTAAGTCAATTTCTCAGAGTCCCTCTCCTTAGGCACTCCCAAACATATATATCTCTATAAAAAGACAAAACTTCTGTCACAGAATGGCTCTTTGTTCCCTTCCCACTAAAACTTCTCATTTCATGGATTTCTTGATTTTGCTAACATTTAAATTAACTCGTGCTCTTGTGTGAATGGTTTATGATATCTTAATTTGGTACTTTTTCCAAGCCCTCTACAAGAAAATCTTTACGATGACGAGGTTTTTTCCAAATCAAGAAAAACATAGATACAATTTCAGACCCTAAAACAAGTCAGTTTATTTTGAACAAGAGTTTATTCAATAGCTTGAATAAATTTATTGGATCATACATAAGTACACATAAGTGACCCCCTACTTCGTTTATATAAAGCACCAACCATGTCCAAATCTCTAGTTGTGAACAAAGTTTCTATGGTTTTGATGCTGGTGAAAGGATTGCACTAACATACCAATTAAAACGACAAGTTGGACCAGCCCCATGAAGGGCTTAGGAGTGGTAGTGTGACTCCTTGAGAATCCTGGAATCTAGAAAAATGGTTACCTCATATAATTGATATGTGATGCACAATGTCTTAGGAACTCTACTTTTACCAGGAGCCCTCTTAAGTTCACACTCCTTGGACTTTTCTTTCGTGCAACAGCGCCAGAAAGTCAATTCAACTACCAAAGTTGGAATTTCCAGGGTCAATAGTAGAAGAAGTTGTAAAATTTCTAAAGTTCTCACTATTTTCGTTTCTGGGAACTGGTCTGGCTGTTACCACTATTTGAAGAACCTTCCTACATACGCAAAATAACAGCTTTCACCACAGCCATGATATGTTTATTCTTGTAGTTAAAAAACATATTTCTTTTTTCCATCTTTAGGAACATTGCTTCTATAAAGGACACATACTAAATGAAAAGCGTTCTGTTGCCAGCATCAATACTTGTAATGGGTTGAGGTGAGTCACCTGCAAAAATGGTAAACATTAAGTACCGTTTTTTTTTTTAAAGATTTTATTTATTTATTTGACAGAGAGAGATCACAAGTAGGCAGAGAGGCAGGCAGAGAGAGAGGAAGGGAAGCAGGCTCCCTGCTGAGCAGAGAGCCTGATGCGGGGCTCGATCCCAGGACCCTGAGATCACGACCTGAGCCGAAGGCAGTGGCTTAACCCACTGAGCCACCCAGGTGCCCCTTAAGTACCGTTCTTTACACAGAACTGAGTCTTCCTGGACATCATATCTTCTTATTACCTTGGTAAAATCTTCTGCATAGATAAAATGCTGTCAAACTGAAGATTACAGTATAACACTTGCAAGCATTTTATAATTGTGTTTAACATGATTTTTAACAGTGTATGTGTTCACAGACACATGCATGTATGTGATATTTCTGTTCACAAAAATAATTCTTGCCAATTAGGGAAAATTTGGAAAGTAAGAAGAAGTGCAAATAAGAAAATAACCACCACAAAATTGTGCTTAGGAGCAACTACTATTACTAACACTTTGTCATATTTGCAGTCTTTATGCACTAGATATATATCTTTTACATGGTTGCAATATGAAATAAAATATATATAGTTCTTCTAGATAGTTCATGCCACAGTATATCATGAGCTTATTCTTAGATCATGAAATGTATTCACAGATATAATTTTTAATGACTATCTATCCTGTATTTGTAATCCTCCATCATATGAATTCACTTTGTATTTCTGAACTTATTTTTGCTTCAGGGGTACAGGTCTGTGATTCGTCAGTCTTACACAATTCACACACTCACCATAAAACATACCCTCCCCAATATCCATCAAACAGCCACCCCAACTCTCCACCTCTTTTGCCTCCAGCAACCCTCAGTTTGTTTCCTGAGATTAAGAGTCTCTTATGGTTTGTCTCCCTCTGTGGTTTCATCTCCTGTCATCTTTCCCTTCCTTCCCCTATGACACTTTGTCCTTTTTCTCAAGTTCTTCCTATCAGTGAGATCATATGATTATCGTCTTTCTCTGATTGACTTATTTCGCTTAGAATAACAGCCTCTAGTTCCATCTACATCGTTGAAAATGGCAAGCTTTCATTTGTAAAAAGAAGAATTCTTTAAGCTACTACTAGTTCCAACCTGTTTCTCTGGCTGATTTGCTAATGATTCTTTCTCTCCTATGGGGTTCTCAGCATCTAAATGCTTCTTTACTCTGTCCTCCACGATATTCCTAGGACCTGCCAAGAAATGTTTGCTAAGCATATAAATAAACTATGGACAAATATTACTGAACTTATGATATAAATTCTAAATTCTTTGGGATAGCTTCATCTTAACAATTCTTGTTCAGAATTTTCTAGTAAATAATATAAACTTTATTTTACTATTGACAAGTACTGATTATAACTTAAATCAACAAAAGTTAGCTGGAAGACCTATGAATGAAAACTGCATGCTTGAGTTTAGGATTTAAGGAGAGGTATGCTCTGTTCTGGTCGGTATTGTGACTCCGTGTGGCAGATAATCTTGAAATATGAGTCTCTGTCTATCACAGGGGATATTTTACACACCATGACCAAAGATACATGATAAAGCCTCTGAAAAGCACAGACCAAGAAGAACATGCTGTCCTCACGTATAACCAGGAGGAGCCAGACTTGGCTAATTATACTTGTGGTGTAAGAAGTGTTGGCAGGAAACAAGGCCATATTCGAACCTCCAGGTCACTCAATAGCCCAGAAGTAAGTATAGATTTCCCATGTCATCATTTCTTCCAATTATCTCTGCAATGAAATATGGTATACCATTGTGTTCAACAGCTACTCATATAGGCAAAACCTATGATTCATTTATTTATTCTTTAACTTAATTTCCCTCTGGAAAAAAATCTCATTGGAATTTTTTCAAATTTTTAAGATAAAAATGATTATTAATGATGTCATTTTACTCTTTGAAAAGGAAAAAAACTATCTTCAGGCTGAGAAATACATTGATCTCTTCTTGGTGCTGGATAATGCCTTTGTGAGTATGAAATATACATGCTTCTTGGGTGGTTAAGTTGACTTTTAAGTTTTCTTATCAAATGGACAAAGGAAATAAGCTCTCCTAGTTGAAAATGCAGACTCTGGTCACCTGACTGTCATGTCTTTTCTATATGCCTTGCTGGTCTCATTCATTCACTGACCCTTTAAGGTCCATCTACTGCCAATATATTCAGATATTGGAAGTATTCTTAATACCAGATAGCTATAAGAAATCAACTCTAATGGTAAAAAATGGGTTATTAGAATATTTTCAAAATTCTCACTCTATTACAAAGTAGATGCAAAACTATATATATTTTACAAATTATATTTGTATCTATAAAAATACTATAATCTGTGATCCTAAATTAGCAAATACTGCTTTATAATCAAATTTTAATAATATTGAATTGGTTAGAAATATTAAAATTATTAATTTGACTTCTTTAACTTAGAAATGGAAAACACTGAAATATCTAAGAATGCCTACTTCTTTTCTTACCAAAAAATTCTTACCTTTAAAAAGAATTTGTTGAAACAGTGTTATATAAGTAAGACATGAATGAATAAATATTTATTTATGTTGAAATATGTAATTTTTCTTAAAAATGTTAAATCCTGTACTGTGTCAACTTTTTAGAAATTATGTTTGTATTTTGTATTTTACAGTATAACATGCATAAGGGGAATCTAACTTTGATAAGAAGCTTTGTGTTTGATGTGATGAACCTACTCAATGTGGTAAGATATTTGTCCCGTACACTTGTATTTCTACGTTGAAGCTTGGGGCTTTCCTATGGTTTCACCAAGTAAGGAGCTGGGTGGGTCACAAGGGATTAATGTCAGCAATTTTGGTAAATTTATCAGGCCAGGTTCAATGTCAAGGGAAAATCACATGTTACTTCTAGGATTTCTATTTTCAAAACATGAAACACCTATCCATCACTTATGTCAACAAAAGATCTAAGACAATAAAGAAA
The DNA here is from genome assembly GCF_964662115.1 of Mustela nivalis. Classification (NCBI taxonomy): domain Eukaryota; kingdom Metazoa; phylum Chordata; class Mammalia; order Carnivora; family Mustelidae; genus Mustela; species Mustela nivalis. The sequence continues at coordinate 159,652,178 of NC_139023.1, read as the reverse complement.
CCTCAAACATTTTCATGAAGAAAAATGCTCTTCCGACAGATTTATAATACCATAGATGTTCAAGTGGCATTGGTAGGTATGGAAATCTGGTCAGATGGTGATAAGATCAAGATAGTACCCAACATTGGTGATACCTTTAACAACTTTCTGAATTGGCATCGTTCTAACCTGGGGAAAATGAAGAGACACGACCATGCACAGTTACTCAGGTGAGCATATGCTGGCCAGGGTCGGGTATATGTAGGCAAGAGAGAAAAGTTATCCTAAAGGGTTCTTGCCAGAGATTTCTGCTCAATTGTATCTCCCCAATCGATTGTCAGAGAGCCTGAAGTTCTACCATTAGGAATTCACCTATAAGAATGTGAAGACCCATGTCATGTTTACTAAAATGGATTTCTGGTTGTGGTGATCATCTGTGATCATAGAATGCTGTGGAAGAGCAGAAGCTTTTCTTGGAGCCTAGTGAATATAAAAAGGGTGGAGCAACATGGGAAATCTAAAACATAACTGACAAAATCTAATGGTTCCAAAGACTCAGATTGTGACAGTATACCTGTAATTTTCATGCAGTGGAATTGGCTTCAGAAATGGACGTGTAGGAATGGCAGCCTCGAATTCCTTGTGTTCCTCAGCTTCTGTTGCTGTCATTGAGGTTTGTAAACTCATAATAAGACACTCTGTGGTCCTGTGTCCTCTATGAAGACCAGAATGATGCCTTGTACAGAGTTATCACAAAAAACATTTGCTGAGTCAGTAAATAAAAGTAGAAATGAACCTACTGGTAAATAGTTGCACTGAAGATACCTTGGATTATGAAACAGAATATCTCCTTATATTGGCCCTCCCAGTAGTCTTCATTCTTTATTTGGTATTAGGGAATAAGAACAGGAATATTGGAACAGAAAGGAAACCCAGATGCCCTCTGTGGCCTGAGCCAACTTCAAATTAATGATCTGCAGTATCAACAGTGAGAGAGGTTAAAGAGGTCAGAGAAGGAGCATTTTGGCGTCATACAACCAAGTACTACCAATGTCAAGAATTATGACAATAGGTTTTGGAGGTCTTTGAATATGTAGTATGGTACTTCCTACAAAGAATGTAATTACCTTAATTTACTCATCGTTTACCAAGAACTCCTCATTAGCTCAGAAAATATTTATTGAGCACTGATTCAATGGTTGAATGCACAGGAGCCAGCCATTTCAAATGTTAATTCGACATTTTACAATAGCCAATGCCAGGAGCTAAATGACATTATTTTTCACCTGTCGAACTAATTTATTAAACTAGGAAATAAATGAACATAAGTAATAAATGTTCCTTTTTTTTTTTTTTCCCAGGCTAGCAAAAAGAATAATGTGGCTCTTGTAGGAGTCATGTCACATGAGTTGGGTCATGTCCTTGGTATGCCTGATGTTCCATATTATACCAAGTGTCCCTCAGGGAGTTGTGTGATGAATGAATATCTGAGGTGAGATCTTGTCATCCTTGAGAAAAAATATAAATGTCTTAAAACTTAAAGAATTCAGATGCAGTCTATATAGTGAATGGGTATTTTTTTTAAACAAGGGCTGTGAATACCATTAATTCACCCTATAGCCTCTTGATGCACAGGTTTTATCAGCTCATCAGGGCTCATTGTTTAAGATTTCCAAATAAGCCAAGTTAGAGATTATGAGAATGTTAACCATGTTATTTTAACTTAAAATAATTTTAACATTAAGCAACATAGTTTTAAACAATAACCAAGATATGAAAACAACCTGAGTGTCCATCAATAAATGAATGGATTAAGAAAATGCTACAAACACACACACACACACATATTACTCAGCCATATAGAAGAATGAAATAGTGCCCTAGAAGGTATTATGCTAAGTGAAATAAATCAAACAGAAAAAGAAATATTTACTTATAAAGGCAATCTAAAAGATAAAACTAATGAACAAACAAATGAACAAGCTAACAAACAGATAAAAACAGAAATATGCTCAAAATACAGGGAACTAACTGGTGGTTGACAGTGGGGTAGGAGGATGGGCAGAACAGATGAAGGAGATTAAGAGATACAAACTTCTATTAAATAATAATATGTTTTCTAAAAATATGTATCTAATTAAGATGATGACAACTTTCTTATTTATCTCCATCACTAATCACTCAATCCATTTTTATGTTAATATTAATTCACTGCTAATGCCAGTCACTTTGCAAGGACTTGGGACAGAAAAATAAAAAGAATACTTTGCTCTTAAAGTGCTCATGAATAGGAAGAAATACATCCTAAGTCTGCAATTATTTCCTTTCACTAATTTATAATTATTATCTTTTAACTCTCAGCCCTTGATGGTGATCCCAAATGGTAAGACTCATTCATCGTTCCTGCCATGTAGGACGGTACTGAATCCACACAGAAATTTAAATTTTTCCAGTTCTACAAGCTCAGTATCTAGGGAAACGATTTTCCAACTAGTGTAGTATTTATGCTCCTTTGTGCTCCACATAGTACAGTCCTAAATGGAAAATGAATTTGGGATTTCCACTGAACCAGGTGATATAGTTAGCCAAGTCAGATTCTCATGTTAATCTATCATTAGATATCATGATTATTCTTCTGTTTACAGTTCAAAATTCCCAAAGGATTTCAGTGTATCCTGCCGTTCACATTTTGAGAAATACATTCTATCGCAAAAACCAAAGTGCCTCCTGCAAGCACCAACTCCTAAAACTGTGATAACAAACTCAGTGTGCGGGAACAAACTTCTGGAAGCAGGAGAAGACTGTGATTGTGGTTCTCCTAAGGTATGAAAATATCCACAGTTTAAAAGTTTATTAAAGAGTGCTCGCTTCGGCAGCACATATACTAAAAAAAAAAGTTTATTAAAGAGTTACAGCCGCATGGGAATTACGGTGTTTTCTTTTTCTTTTCCTTCTTCAAGGAATGGTTTTTGGAAATTCTTTTTAAAGACAAACATAGCATCATAGCAATAAAAAAAAAAAATAGGCTTAGACTTGTGGTTTCTTTATTTTTTTAAAAAAAAAGATTTTATTTGTTATTTGTTTCTTCACTTATTTATTTATTTAGATAAATAAATAGAGGGGAGGAAGTGGGTGGGGGAGAGAATCCTAAGCAGACCCCATACTGATCACAGAGCCCTATGTGGGGCTCTATCTCACAACCCTGAGATCATGACCTAAGCTGAAACCAAGAGTTGGAAGCTTAACAGATTGAACCACCCAGGTGCCCCACACTTGTGTTTTTAATACTTATTTTAGACATATTTTGAAAGGCATTTCAAAAGCCAGGATACACTTATGATGTGATTGTCTAAAGTTCAATGGAAAGAAGTAAATCGTTAACTGTAACATGTCATTTATGATCCTTCCTAGACATATTGGTCAGAAATTCTTAAATCACCTAAAGTCACAGCTGATCATTTGTTGAGGAAAAACAATTACAGATTTAGAAGCAAGTTCTCTCCATAGAGAGAGCTGGCCTTCCCTCACCAAGCCAGTGTATAAACTAAACCATAAATGAAACAGAGAAGGAGAGAAAAAAAAATCACATAAACCTATGGAAAATAGGCTATTAATATAAAACATCTAAGATAGTCTTTATAATTAATAATTAATAATTATTAATAATTAATCTTTATAAAAATCTGATCCTTGCAAGGTATGAATGTACTGTAAAAAATGTCTCTGACAAATATTTGTCAACAATCCCACACTAGTTTCTAAGAGAACATTCTGAGTTCCCAGCAATTTTCTCTTACTTTTAAGACTGAAAAAATGAGCTACTATTTGAAGAGATTTTTTATGTCAATCTGCAAAATGAATTTTTATGTACACCATATCTCCTTTATTACTCACAAACCTTCATAATGGGTTTTGTTATTATCCCAATTTAGAGAAGTGAGATTCACCAAAGTTAAGTAACTAGTTCCAAAGATCCAAAGCCAATAATGAGCGAAGCCTGCTGCAACCCAAGATTAATTCATTACTTTAAGAGGCTCCACGACAAGGGGCAGGGCATATAATCTCTTTATGCTTCAGCTACTTATTCAGACATTTTAAGCTGTTGAACTACATTAGAAGATTTCATGGTGTACCAATCGTTTGTAAAGAGTATTGCAAAGATTCTTTTATGTATAATGAAATAAGAAATAATGGAAATGATTTGGTACTTTATAATAAATTAGATATAAGTTTATCTCATTCCTACTTGCTTGCATTCCCATATGGCTTCTTGGGTGGAAGACAACTATGGTTCACACTCCGGGGTACTTCTGATTTCATCAGGCCGAGGGCCTGTAGACAGTGCACACTGACAAAGAGACAGAGAGAATAGAACCCTGTCTATGTCAAGGGTAGGGTCTAAAATTCTCTAAGTACATCAGCCAGCCCCCATATTGCTTCCATTTTGTGCTTATTTTCTTCTTTCGGAGTTGAATAAAACTAGAGTTCAGGCTTATGAACAGCTGAATTTTAAATAGAAGTTTTTGTACCTAAAAAGTAGTATATAAACTTTATATAGTATCTTTTAGTGAATAATCCAAGGTTCCATGATCTCATATGCTATTTACTATTTTTATATATCCATTTAAGTCTTTTCCAGATCTTAAAAACCACCGTTCTACCGATCGACCTAGATATTATCACGTGAGCATCACACACTATTTTAGTGACTTTAACCATGCAATGCATTTTAATATCTGCAGCGGCAAGTGTGTTCATTTTTTTCTTTTTAAAGATTTTATTTATTTGACAGAGATTTTATTTTAAAAAATAAAATATTTATTTTATTTATTTGACTCTTTCTGTGCCTACTTGTGATCTCTCTCTGTCATGAAAGAGAGAGAGTAGAGAGAGAGAGAGAGAAGGAAGCAGACTCCCTGCTTAGCGGAGAGCCCGATGCGGGACTCGATCCCAGAACTCTGAGATCATGACCCCAGCTGAAGGCAGAGGTTTAACCCACTGAGCCACCCAGATGCCCAAGGGTGTTCATTTTTTGAGGTGGAATTTGCATAATCATTCCTCAGTTTTCATTCTCCCATGTAGCTCTTGGTATTTTTTTTTTTAATCAGTTTGCTCACAAATACAATTGAGATTCTGACTAAAGTATATTAAATTCATATTTTTCTCTGAGGGCTAGCAGGATTTTCACAATATGATTTTGTTTTATCTTTTCTATTTTTAAAAAGATTTTATTTATCTATTTGAGAGAGAGAGAGAAAGAAAAAGAGAGAGAGAGCAACAGAGATAGAGAGAGAACACAAGCGGGGTAAGGGGCAGAGGGAGAAGCAGACTCCCTACTGAGCAGGGAGTCTGATGTGGGGCTCGATCCCAGGACCTAGGATCATGACCCGAGCCAGAGGCAGAGGCTTAACTGACTGAGCCACCCAGGCGCTCCCAAAATTTGATTGTTTTAAAAATTAGTTGCCTTTTGAGTTTCTCAGGAAAGTTAAATATAAAGTTCTTCATGTAGTTATTGCATATGATGAAGCTTATTCTGAAGTATTTTCTATTTTTCTTTTTGCTATTAGCATGCATAATGTTTACTTTTTGTATTAGGTTCTTCTGTATTACTCTTTTGATGTTATTTTACTATTATCTTAGAAAGTAATCTCAGTGACTCATCCATTGTTTTTAGAGTAGATTCTCTATTTTTTCCTGATGTCAAATATTTTATTACAAATGAAGGATGAAAATGTGATTTATACTTTCCAATTATTATTTGACTTTCATACCTTTTCTTTCTCTCATAACATTTGTCAGAGTTTTCATAAAAATATAGACTATAAATAATCCATGTCTTACTGTTTATTTTATTAGATATATTTTTCTATTTATCAGACAGATTTTCTTTCTTTATAGAATATTTTTATTTTCTAATCTTTGCCATCTATCACAATAATATTAGTTGTTTTCTACCCTCAGTCTCTTAATGTGATGGATGATATTACTTTATTCTGTTCTGTGGAGACACCCTTGTATTTTTGGTGGAAAAAAAACCCTGTATAGTTGTAATGGAGAGTTATTATATTAATAAACTGTTGTTTTGTTAATATTTTATTCAAGCTTTTGCATCTGTATTAAAAAATTAAAATTGTGTATGTATATGTATGTGTATATGCTTGTGTGTATGTGTGTATGTGCATATGTGTGTGTGCATGTGTGTATATGCATATGTGTGCACATGTGTGTGTGTCATTACCAGCTCTCAGTATCAGAATTACACAGGCTTAGCAAAATGAATTGAGAATTTTAAATTTTTTTCCCTACCTTCAAATAGTTTGAATGGTATAGAAATATTCTCCCTTGAAGTTTTAAATTAACTTACATGTAGTATCATCTAGGCCAAATTTATTTGTGGTCATTCTTGGGTAATTCTATTTTTGTCCTTTTAAGAGGTAGTTTTCATTGCAGTTAACATTGTTTTCTATTATTAAGCTTCCTCGGTCATTTCCTCTGGAATCTATGTAGTGGTGTAATTTAGTTGAAAAAGTAAAATTTCTTTGTCATCTTGTACTAAAATTGTATGCACCTTGTCTATAGAAAAAATCCTAACCCCTTTCCCATTGTGTGTGTGTTTTACAGGAATGTACCAATCCTTGCTGTGAGGCTGTGACGTGTACATTAAAACCTGAGGCTGATTGTAAAAGAGACCCTCTGAACGATATCACGTAATACCTTCTTTTTCTCTTTTTTGTTCTCAAATATTTTCTCACTTTTATTTCAGGTTGGAGAATGATATGCTACCGAGTTCTGCAATACCCTAAAACACTATTCACTTGATATTTTTATTTATTGATTTTTTGAAATTTTTAATTTATTTATTTATTTATTTATTTATTTTTTAAAGATTTTATTCATTCATCAGAGAGAGAGGGAGAGAGAGCGAGCACAGGCAGACAGAATGGCAGGTAGAGGCAGAGGGAGAAGCAGGCTCCCTGCTGAACAAGGAGCCCGACGTGGGACTCGATCCCAGGACGCTGGGATCATGACCTGAGCCGAAGGCAGCTGCTTAACCAACTGAGCCACCCAGGCGCCCCTTTTAATTTATTTTTAAATTTTTTTTACTTCACATTTTTAAAATAATTCAATTTTAGAAAGGAAAAAAAATAGCCACCATACTAAACACAAACAACTCAGGGTTGTGTGTATACTAATATACTAATGAGAAAAGTAGCTACATGGTCATCTGTGAGATGTGAGATTAAGACTGCTTAAATCTATGCTGAAAACTGTACATTTCTCTTAGGTTGTGATGAGTTTATTATAAACTGAGATGAAAGAAAGAAAAGTTCCTTTAAAAAAAAAACCCTCTGTTGATGAGCACATTTTACTCTTGATTAAGAATTGATAATTGTGATTTACAAGGTAGTCAGAAAAACAATAACATTTAAGAACATATACTATATGATTTGGCGGTTTTACTTCTTTTAAAGTGTTTCAATAAGCAGTAATCTACATATTGCTTTTGTATTTTATAGAATCTTACATCAGTTGGGCTAGGGAACTCAAGTGCTCTGACTGAATATAGTATTTGTTTCAGTAAAATTAGTCTCTGAACAACAAAAAATCATGAATGGGGAAAAACTCAGGATAAAATATATGGGAAGTGTTATTACTCCCCACCCCCTTTCCTGAATCTTTTTTGGAGTTGAACCTGCAGAGACATTATAAAGAGACTGATTCCTCAACTATCACTTCCTTAAGAAAGAACCAGCCAGGTCCTAAGACCAGAGCGGCGCTCATTCCTTCAGCAAGCCCCACTTGATAGAGCCTGCTGAACCCCGCGTGTGGTCCACTCTGCAGGGAGTTCTGGGAATTATGCCCATTTTCTTACTTGGTCAGAGAGACAAAAACTTAGCATCTCAAAAGATATCCATTCAACCTCTCAGGGGCTTGGAATAATAGGTGTGCATGTTCCATTACTGGGCAAGATTGGCAATTTAGGTTCATGGAAAGGAGATCCGTCTTGGACTCCGGAAACTTTGGTTCTTTTCTTAGTTCTGCCTGAAACTCACTCTGGGACTTTAACCCAAGTTATTTAATTCGTGTTCTCATCTATAAAATGTAGTTAGTGCTGTTGTCCCTCAGTAGGTTTCTTAGTATTATTTAAATTTTATAAATGTTATCAATGTTACATAATATTTTATAATTTATAATAACCATGGCTTCCATTTTTTTTCTTTTAATCAGACAATGAATCAAAAAATCCACTAGGACAAGAATCAAGAAATCTAAGCATACCAGGAATCTTGTACTTAGACATATTTTGGTTTTCACTTGCATGCATTATACTTCTTACATTTTTATCAGTCCAGCCAACAGGTAAACATACTCAGTGAAATTGTCTGTTTTCTAAAGCCTGATCCTTAATGTATTTTTAAGGATGGTGAAGATTGTTGCCTAGCTCTGCTCTTTGGAGAACAAAAGAAATTAACCCTTGACCAAAACCCCTCACATTATGCAAGCTCAAGTCAGAACTGTAAAATTGCAAGTGGCTTCTGTTTTTACCCCACCCTCATTTTACTAGTATAGCCCATGACAAAATAAGACCCCGTGATAAGCAAAGCCTTTGATGGAAGAAGGTAGATCAGAATTCATGTGTCATGGACTGAGCCTCAGTATTCCACTCACCTTGCTCTTGGAAGTGTGGTAGTTGTCTGTAGCATGTCAAGATTAATTAAACATAAACGTTTTTCATTTTGTCATGTATAGTCTTCTCACCATCACATAGTGTTAATTTTGAGAAGTCTTCATGCTCACAATTTAGCTTAACATTGAGGCATGCTTCATTTATCTGTTGACTTAATGTACCCCATAATGTCAATGAGTAAAACTACAGCTTTTTGAGCCTCTTGTGTGTGGTCATTTTCAAAAATGAATATTTTGGAGTTTCATTTTATGTTTTCCTTAGGTGTTAAAGTCGCACATGATAATTTGACTATTTTCCCCGTGGTCCTCTAACCGTATTGTGATGCCGATAATCAGGCATCACAATAGGGAGATGAAAAAAGAAGGTCCCATCATCTTTTAATGCCCAACATGAAATTTCCTGAGGACAGTCACATAAGAAGATGAGGATTTTTCCCGAGGTTTCTTTCTTTAAATACTTTTCAACAATTACTTTAAAAAAATGACTCAAAATCCCGTCGGTGCTTATACTGGGAGAACAGGAACTGAGACATACTTCTGAAGATTGGGCTCTGAAAAGAACAGTCTTCCAGAAAACCCTGCTTATGGGTGTGGCCCGTCTCCCCCTTCACTGCCTCACTATAATTGCTGGGTTTGGCACTACCAGGGCTGAAGTTGAAGCTGAAGCTGCATGTCCAGTGTCACTCGTGCTACAGCCCACAGGCATTAACTGTCATATTTTCACTGTAGGACTTTCAGCTAATTCCTCCAAGACAAAAAGTTTCTTTGGGCATATTCCCCTCCCCTACTTCATGCTCAGGTAAAGGTTTCTTAGAGTAAAACTGACTGAGCTGCAAAAATTATAGACAGTGAGCATGTGAGTGTCAATTGTTAGATTTTCAGGAATATGATGAGCTGGTTATGAAACACAACCATTACTCAAAATCAACCTGTATACATTTTTAATTAAACCTTATAGAGTTCTCAGAATCTTCTCAGAGTTCTTCAAACAGAATATATATATATTTATATATATATAGAGAGAGAGAGAACATGCATGTGCAATATTTATGTATTTAACCATGGATATGTATATATGTATTTTATTACATATCATATATGCATATACATATTTATAGAGATTTTGAGATTTATTATGAAGAATTTCTTATGATAAGCAATTAGCTCACCTGATTATGAATGCTGAGAAGTCCTGGAATCTGCCATCTGCAAGCTAGAAAACCAGAAGAGCTGGCAGTGTAATTTAGTCCAAGGGCAGGAGAGAATAAGATGGAATGCCCCAGCTCAAGCTGGCATGCAGGAAATAAAGGGAGTGACTTCCTCTTTTTTCTGCCCTTTGTTCTCCTCAGTGCCTCAACAGATTGGATGTCATGCACCCACCTGGAGGAGGGTGATCTGCCTTAGTGAGCCACAGACTCAAATATTGGGCTCATCCAGAAATACCCATACAGACACACCAGAAATAATGCTCAATCTGGGCACCTCCCAGTGCAGCAAGTTGACACGTATCATCAACCATCACAAAAGCAAAGGGCATACTCAAAACTTATGACTTCCTTTTACACTACACTTTAACAGATGCTCTTTGGACTGTCTAGTTCTGCCATAGCTGTGTGCTGGCAGGGATACACCCTTACACGGGGCACACAGCAATGGTACCCCCTACCGCATGTCCAGTAATGTCACACTGGAAGCTTGAAATGGACCATGGTGGGAAAATTATATTACAGAAATAAGCAAATACTATTAATCATTCATTGATTTGCTTATTGCCTGTACTCTAGAAAGTGATGCTGAAGAAAGTGATGGAAAAAAATTTTATAAGGCAGATTAAATTTAAAAAATGAGTTTTGATAGCAATTATGATGTGAATACGATAAAACCCTGAGATACTACTCCTTCAGTATTTGAAAACTCTTGTCCAGTTTAACAAAGAAGTTACTCACCTCTTTGACAAATGAGTGAAATTCCAATACGTAGTTCTGTTGTTTTGATTTCACTTATTTGCATAAAGATATGAACTAATATTCGTATCATAAGTACATCACATGCAACCAACCATAGCTTGGCCTCAGACATAAATGTTCAAAAGAAATCAGTGAAAGAATTCTGTGAAAACCTAGTGGCTGTATGGAATTTACAATAAAGAATATCCATATTTTATTATTTTAAAATTATATGTCACACATCTATCAGTAAAATTTATAATAAAAATATGTGTTCATGTGCATACACATAATTTGTTTTTCCAGAGAGTCAATTGTTAAAACTTTACCAGCATACTGCTGACTAGAACACATTAAATGTAAAGATTTTTAGATCATATACATGCAGCCATTTCTCTAAGGCATATCAGAGTATTCAGAATAGGATGGATTCTATTAACCCAGAAATATGATCATGAACCCATCTCCATGCTCTTCTCCCCTATTCAGTAAATCCAGATATATAATCTGGTCTTTTTATCTACCTTTCAGTATTTTTTGTTTTGTTTAGTTTTGTTTTACCTAAAAGATCCCTTGTGTATTATTAAAATTTGCCTTGATCAGGACTATTCCAGCCTAGCCAATATGAAATTACATCCATAAACTTCAAAGGAAAGTAGTTAGGATAATGGTTCTTTTCCACCTTCAAAGAATGTTCTACTTCAGTTACCTGAAGCGAAATATAGATACATGGGCTGAGCAATGAGGTACAGAGGGTCCTTCCAAATTCTACTTTGTAACATCCAAGTTCAAATACTGGAGTATCTCATGGTGGGAAGGGGCAACACCTAACTCCTTGGCTTCAGTGTTTAAGTCCCAAACCTTAGTTTAGTGAAAGAGACCTTTTACGTAACTTTCAATTTCTTAATGATTCTTCATTTATCATGGAAAGATATACATCTTCAAAAGGGACCTAAAGATCTGGGCAATGTTAAAAGCTGTGTGTATCTGGCATAAGACCAAAAACCAATTTAAATGAAACTTGTTCCACTGAATTTATCAGGTGTCATATGAAAAAGAAAAAAAAGTATTGCTGTAATAAAGATTTAAATACTCTTTTTGGAAACTTCCAGATGGTTGACATGTTGGTAGACAAAGCATCTGAATAGTTTTCTTCTGATGTTTGGCAGTATGCATATAGTCTAACAGTAAAATGTGATGTGTTTTTATCACCTAGAAATTCTTTCAAAAGCATAATTCTGTTTCCAACCAAAGCAAAATCAAAACACTACCATATATCTGCTCAATGTTATCAGTTTTTCAAGGTATTTTTACATCTTTTACCTAGTTTGAGTCTTAATGAAAGCATTAAGAGACAGGCATAACAAGTGTTATCTTACCGATCAAAATGATTTTCTGTGGATGGTGATGAAAGGAGAGACTCTGAAGTACAAAGACGGGGGAGCTTAAAGAGAGCGTGAGGACTCAAAACGATACCACATGGCAGATGAGGAAACAAAGTCCGAGACAAGACAAAAAACCTTTGTGAGGGAAGTTGTAGTTGTATAATATATATTGGGGAGAAGGAAGAGAGAAATAGGACTATGAGTACTTAAAAAGGCAGACTGAAATATTTTCAGTTCTTAAGAAGCCAATGTTTGGGAAAAAAAAATATGGCTTATAAGACAGTTTTGTAGGGTCGATTTTTTAAAATTTAATTTAATTTAATTTTTTTCAGTGTTACAGAATTGTTCATGCACCTCACCCACTGTTCCATGCAATACTTGCCCTCCATTAAGGGGTAGGGTCGGTTTTAAGAGAGTCAAAACCAAACAAGAGACACCTTGACTAAGCATGCCACTGACATAATGGAATAGATCCTGAAAATGTGTCAAAAAAACATTGTGTTTTAAGGGAGGTATTTACAAGTCAACATTCTGGAATTTTGTACTAGAAGGTATCTCTGGATTGGATTTTCTTATGAGAGGTTTCTTTAGAACGAGGGTTTGAGGAAAAAGTAGAAGGGTGTCCATAAGCCAAGCACCTTAAAACCTAACACTTACCTTACTACCTATCATATAGCTTGGTACCAACTAGACACAAAAACAGAGAGAGGAAAAGAGAGGGAGAGGAAAGGAGAGAAGGGGAGGGAGAAGAAGTCATGAGTGAATGGGAAAGAGAGTTGCACACAATGTCTGAGGAGAAGTTATGGTTCAAAAAGAAAGCTTGCTCAAAGGGGCATTAATAAGTCCTTCAAACTCTGAAGCAATGTCCAGGAAAAATATATATATAAGAAATATGATTTTGACCTCTACTGAGAATGGGGTAGAACTCTCAAAGAAGTAAAGTTAGAGTGGGAGAACAGATTAAGTAATGCAACTCCCTATGGTTTAAATCTGCATTTTGTTTTAGAGAGAGGGGGGGATGAATTATGTTATGATACAGGCGAACTTTAAGAGTAAGAACAAAGCACAATAAAACCATGTTCATATTAGCAAATGTAACACCAGTAGTTTTGAAACTTTGCAAAGAAGTGCAATGGTCTGTGTAAATGAATTAAGTTATACGTCTACAGAAGTGTGCATCCCAGTCTGTAAGAGGGCTCCTGTGGAAGGCC